>NC_142884.1:49606067-49757582 GCF_051225735.1 Oryctolagus cuniculus | reverse complement strand
GTGAATCAATTATTACAAATCATCACGTTAAGATACTAAAGAAGAAAATTGTATGATCATATCACTGGATATAGAAAACGTGTCTGATAAAATTCAGCAATGACTCATGATAATCTAATTTTGTAAACCAAAGATACAAAGAAGTTTTCCTATTCATAGAAACCATACCCATCAATTATCATTTTAAATCATGGAAATTGAGAAGCATTAAAATTCAGTAACAAATAAAAAAATACATGATGTTGCTGTGAATGACTCATTTGTAAAGTTGGATGACGTGTGTCCACTATAAGTGCCTGTTAAGCAAAAAGAAAATGTGCAAATATTTGTTCCCTCTTGGATCTTAGTCTCTCTGCTGTACATTAAGAGGCCTGGAGGAAATGTTCTCTGAGGTCCTTTGATCAGGAATCAGGAACATTATGGGATCCTGGTGTCTCCATGTCCAGGTACTTGATTGGCCCTCTCATTTCCAAGGCAGGCTTCCATAGGGCTGATTGGTTTTTATGTAGACCAAAAAGACAGGCCAAGTATCACTTAAGAAGGGCAAGTCAAACCTTTGTCATGGTCCCCTTCCAGGACCCTGAGCCACTTAGCAGGCCTTTGGACCATTTCTTCCCCTTTTCCAAGAACTTCCACCCCCTAGTCCTGGAAGTATCTTGGCTTTCTGGTGAGATTAATGCACATCACTCATCCTGTATCCAGCTTCCTGCTGTTTTCTCCACACCTCTGCCAAATGCTTTGTTTCTCAAGAAGATAGCAGGAATGGTTCCCCAGCAGGACAGCAGCTGTTCAATGCTGTTCAACCCAGTGTTTGGTGCTCTTGGTTTAGGCTTCAGGCACGTTGAGCACTTAGCAGTCCTCTGGAGAAGAGTGGAGTGAGAGTTCTTCCCATAGGAGCAAGCAGGCCCAGAGGTGGGGCATGAGGGAACTAAGGGTATAAGAATGCTCCTTTGGTCCCCAACTGACAGCAAATCCAGCTTTGTGGTTGCATTCCCTGGGATAAGCACTACTCCATAACAGTGAAATGGGAGTTGAAAGCAGGCTTTGTAATAAGAGTTCTGCTTTCAAATGGTGACTCTACCATTTAGCATCTAGGACCTTGGGCAGTCTGATACTTACTATAAACCACATATTGGTCATATTTAAAATGAAGATAAACACTACTCTGCAGGGTTGTCATGAGGATTAATTGAAGCAGTCAATGTTACCCAGTATACAGTGCCTGGCAGGCTGCAAGGTGGGTGCCCTAGTGGAAGAAAGTGAGAAACGTCTACCACCTGTATAGAGAAGAGCACTGGTCAAGAGTCAGGAACCTGTGTGCTGGTCCCAGCCCCACTCCTCTAACCCTCAGTGTCCCTATCCATGTGATGACAAGGCTGGCTTTGGCCACCTCTAGCCTTGTCCTGGTTGTGATTCCCTTGGAGTCTATACAGCTATACCTGTTGCCTCCAAAGACACATTTGCAGTATAGGGTAGTGGGTAAAAGCCAAGGCTTGCAAGTGAGGAACTAAGTACTTAGTTCTCCTAAGCCTTAATTCTCTCATTTATAAAATGGGAATAATACCCACTTAAAACAGTTGCATAAAAGTTAAATAACGTACTATATGTAAAGCACTAAGCACAATGGAATCCATGATAATAATGACAGAAGTAGATATTACATAATGGTGATATAATATTAGCATGATAATCCATAAATAATCAATTTCTTGCTGATGAAAGGAGTTGGACTTTCAGAGATTGACTCCCTTAAGGAGTGAGTAGTAATGTAACTGCTCAAAACTCAATATTAGAACATAGTATTATTTATTCTTTATGATGCTCAATTAGGCTCCAGGACCCTCATTTTGGTGAGAAAACTTGGCTTCAGCTTTTAACTTTGGATTTTTCTGTCTTTTTTCTTTTACAAAACTTAAAAAAAATTTTTCTTAAATTTTTAGTTTACTTGACAATGAAGAGAGAGAGAGAGAGAGAGAGCAAGAGAGCACTCTGCTATTTTCTGTTTGACTTCCCAAATGTCTGTAATGGCTGGGGCTGGGTCAGGGTTTGGGAACTCAATCCAGGTCTTCCATGTGGGTGGCAGGAACCCAATTACTTGAGCCATCACCACTGCCTCTGCCTCCCAGGGTCTGCATTAGCAGAAAATTGGAATCAAGAGCCAGAACCCGAAATCAAAACCCAAGGCACTCTGATGTGGGACTGGGCATCTTACTACAAGATCAAATGTATGCCCCAGCCATCACTTTTTTTGTTTTACCTGAGCATACACTTTCTCTATTTATTAACAGCAGCTACAAGCACACTAATGCTGCATTATTCTGTCTGGTGAATTTTACATACTTCTATATACCAATCTTTGTATCAGTTGCCTATGGCTGTGTGACAAGCCACCCCAGGACACATTTGGCTAGGGTTACTCACGCAGTTCTGCCAGTCTCAGCTAAGCTCACATATGCATCTGTGGTCAGTGCCAGTCACCCAGGAGACTGCATATGTAGACTTGATGCCTGACAGCTGGAGCCATAGGGACAACTAGGTCCTGGGACCATCATTATCCAGCAGGGCAGTGGGATTAGTTCACATGTGGTAGTTGCAGGGTCTCAAAAGGGCAGCAATAGATGGACAACCTCCAAACATAGCCACTTTTTGTGTCTCTGCTTGTGTCATATTTGCCATTGTTTCGTTGTCAAAGCAAGTCACATGGCCAACCTTATAGTCAGTGTAGAAAGGGACCACTCAAGGATGTGGATGTAGAAAGGTGTGGACAAATTTGAGTCTTTATTGCAACAATCCATTGGAACCCTTTCCCATCTGTTAAGCCTTCTTTGGATAGAGATTGAAATATACTTTCTCCCTTCATGGGATCCTGCAACACTCTGCATTTACATAACATCATTTGAGAGGGGACAGGGTTGAGGGGAGAGAAAGAGATTGAAAATACCTTCAGGATTATGGCAAGGACCAGGCTAGGGATGGGAGCCTTTTGTTGAGGAAGCCTGAAGTTACTGATCCAACATCTATGAGGACAAGGGTAAAAAATCAGTGGAGAACTTCTGGGTTGCTTTAGCTTAACTATCTCCTTTTTCTGCACCCCATATCTGTACAATTCTAAGTTGTACTTAAAATATGCTCTACCTTCTATTAGAGTTACCTGAATTTACATGTTAAATCCCTTACTTGGTAAGCTCTCTATGGCAAACTTTATGCCTTAGTTTCCTCTGAATCTCTCCCATCCTCTTGTCCATAATCTTATATATATTAATTATTCAGTGAAGTTAATGGGAGGTTCCAATACTCTCCAAGAATGGGTAGAAGGTTAATATTTTGGTACATAGTCAGCTCTCCAAATCTAAAAGCATTCTATATCCATGTATTCAACCAACTGCCTATCAAAAATATTTTAAAAATTAAAAAACACATTTGTACTGAATGTGTACAGATTTTTCATCATCATTATTGTCAAAAATACAGAATAACACATATTTACATAGAATTTACATTGTATTAGATATTCTAAGTCATCTGGAGATGATTTAAAGTATACAGAGAGGGGATGGGCATTGTGGCATAGTGGGTTAAGCCACTGCCTGGGATGCTGGCATCCCATATGGAAGTGCCAGTTCAAGTCCTGTCTACTCTGCTTCAGATCCAGCTCTGTGATAATATACCTGGGAAGCAACAGAAGATGGTTCAAGCACTCTCACCCATGTGGGCAACCCAGACAGAGTTCCTGGCTCCTGGCTTCTGCTTGACCCAACCCCAGCTGTTGCAATCATTTGGGGAATGAATTAGAAGATGGAAGTTCTCTCTCTCTCTCTCTCTCTCCCTCTCTCTCTCTCTTTCCCCTCTGTCACCTTTAAATAAAAGGATAGATAAGGTATACCAAAAGATGTACATAGGTTAAATGCAAATACTTAGCAGCTTTATATAAAGGACATAAACATTCCTGGATTTTGGTATCCACAGGGGTTCTGGAACCAATCCTCCACAGATACAGAAGATTATATTAATTTTCTTGCATTCTTTGTATCCACTTGACCCTTTATCCATTAAATTAGCTTGGCCATTTTACATTAATTACTCATAGAAAAACAGTATAGCATAAGGCAGCAAAAACAGGAATCAGTTTTGAACTTCTGAGGTTCAAAAGAGTCTTACGTAAAATGGAGAAGACTCAAGTTCCCCAAAGTTAGTAAGTTTGTGATTTCTGTTGTCAGTACTTGCCAGGAATCCATTTATGCCTTGATCTCTGCTCCAAATCTGTTGCAATGACAGACAGCACACAGTGGGAACATTGAGAATAATCTCTGCTGGAACTCAAGGCTAGAAATGGGACAGTAAGTGTGGATGGAGCCACAGGCTGGGTCTGAAAACAGGCATTAGTGGCAGGGAATTGAACTCTACAGAATGTTGAAGGGTATTTATGTAGAAATTGAGTTAGAGGAAAGTAAGGCTATGTTTATGGTGCTCCTGAGTTTGTGAACTGGGATTCTCACACACGTCCTGTGTGCCGTCTGTGCAGCACTATCGTTCCTTTTGGCAAGCCTCGTCTTGATTTTTTTTTCATTGTGAATATTTGAGGTTTCATCTAGGGTGATGAATGAGTCTGTGCTGCTGGCAGAGTTGTGCTGTTTCTGGAATGGCCCAGTGTGATTTCAGAGATGTGGCCTGAGCTGGGATTTTGACCACTGGCTATGAGTGATGAAGAGGTGACCAAACCAAATAGTTGGCATTTGGAATACATCCAGAGGGGGCAGATGTCAGCAATTTTTGTGTCATATTTGACATATCAGAATACAAGCTGGAGCACTTGTGACCTAAGCTTGACACAGTGAATGAGCCCAGAAATGGCCCTGATGTTCAAAACCCTCGATGTGTTGGTTCCAGTGAAAAACCTTAGAAATGGGACCCTATTTATCTTCCAGGAGTTGTTGGAATATATTGACCTAGAGTGAAACAAACAAAGCTTGAGGGTTCAACTTCATACATCTTTTTTTTTAAACTTTTATTTAATAAATACAAATTTCGAAAGTACAACTTTTAGATTATAGTGGCTTTTCCTCCCATAACCTCCCTTCCACCTGCAACCATCACATCTCCCACTCCCTCTCCCATCCCATTCTTCATCAAAATTCATTTTCAATTATATTTATATACAGAAGATCAAATTGGTATACACTAAGATTTCAAGTTTGCACCCACACAGATACACAAAGTATAAAGTACTGAGTAGTAGTTTTACCGTTAATTTGCATAGTGCAACACATTAAGGACAAAGATCCTACATGGGGAGCAAGTGTACAGTGACTCCTGATGTTGATTTAACAGTTGACACTCTTATTTATGACGTCAGTAATCACCCGAGGCTCTTGTCATGAGCTGTCAAGGCTATGGAAGCCTTTTGAGTTCACAAACTCTGACCTTATTTAGACAAGGCCATAATCAAAGTGGAAGTTCTCTCCTCCCTTCAGAGAAAGGTACAACCACCTTACAAAAGCCTAGGAGCCAACAGAGCAGGTGTCATTTTGGACATACGTAATAGCTGCACCAGCTCGGGGCCGCACCCGGCAACCAGCCAAACAGAAAAACCTGACTCTGGTGGGGAGTAATAACAGGAGACTAAGACCTAGTGAATGTGTGGAGCTTATGAATTGGGACTGTGGGGAAGGAAAAACAATTGAGAGTGTGTGGGAGAACTCACTATGTTGCTGAGACTTGAGTAGTCTCCGTGGGAGATGCCAGAAACTCGGGTGGCCCTGGCTACCCGGTGAGAGACACTGCAGGGGAATCTGAGCTTAAATTGAGGACTGCACAGATCCTTTGTTTGGTCCTTGGAACAGAGCAGACAAATATTATACCCACTGGGGCTAGCGCTCAGGCACTGATCACCATCGAGAAGTGCTCAGCTGAGTGGAATTGCTTCCCTTCTGATTAAAAAGAGAGAGAGAGAGAAAGAGAGAGAGAGAGAGATATTTACCACATCAAACCTGGGTGTGTCTCCTTAGGCACACCCTTAACCCTGAAGAACTGAACAGAGCTCTCTGGCCACACCCACCTTTATGCATCTTTATATATGTTTAGACCCATGTAATCACACAACACGAAGTATTTGCATAACTCCCCTAAGTTTCCTGTGCCATGTTCTTCCCAGATGTAGCCACTATTCTGACTTCTATCACCTTAGACTATTTTTTTTCAATCAAGACAGTATCTCTGAGAGTCAACCATATTACTGATGTTCTCATCATTATTTTATGGCGACTGGTATTCAACTGTGTAAATGTACCACAATTTACTTATCCATTCTTTAGGAACATTCGTATGAATCCAGTTTAGGACTGTTATTAATAAAGCTGCTATGGACTTTCCTGTGCAAGTCATTTTGTGGATCTATGTGGTTATTTCTGCTGGTTATTTGCCTAGGAGTAGAATTGTTCAGTAATGGAGTAGGTGAATGTTTAACTTTATTAGAAACTGTCAAACAATGTTACAAAGAGGTTTAACCATTTTAACTCCTACCAGCAGTGTGACTCTTTATCATTGCCAATACTGGATTTAGTCAGTTTTTTTTAAATATTTCTAACTCTTTTGGTGGGTGGTTTTAATCACATTATTCTGATTACTCATAGAACCCTTAGTGTGCTTTTTAGCTGTTTGTATAACTTCTTTTGTAAAAATGCCTACTCAGCTGGCACCGTGGCTCACTAGGCTAATCCTCTGCCTATGGCGCCGGCACCCTGGGTTCTAGTCCCAGTTGGGGCGCCGGATTCTGTCCCAGTTGCTCCTCTTCCAGTCCAGGTCTCTGCTGTGGCCCGCGAGTGCAGTGGAGGATGACCCAGGTCCTTGGGCCCTGCACCCGGATGGGAGACCAGGAGGAAGCACCTGGCTTCTTATTTGAATAAACCACTGACTGAGGTTTATTCCTGGTGTGCAAGGCTGGTTTAATGTTTGAAAATCAATGTGGTTTTACCGCATTAGAAAATGCTCTTGCTTAACATAAAAAGAAACTGCTTAAAATAGCAGTCGTGATATTTGGCTTGCAATTAGGTCACAGAAGCTTGTTATAAATCTTTCCGTAACAGAAAAAAAGTGGATAAAGTTTTACAAATTATATTTTTCCCTTAAAGCCATCAAAAATTATGGACACACAGAAACTTAATTGAACTAAGTACCACAGGGGGAACAGACTGAGCCTAAATGAGTACAGTCTGGGGAGAATTTACAAAGTTAGGGTCATAAATACATAGTTTAGTGAGCCCAACACTAGGTAGGTGAGATTTTCAGGGACAAGGACAAACCATTTAACCTTCCATATCAAATGTGGTCTGGTTTGGCAGATTGAAATCTGGAAAAGTGCCAAATACAGGCTTCTGCTCCCTGCCTGCTCTCCTCCATAGGAATTCAGCAGAGAAAGCAGTGGCACTGAGAAACTTCAGGGAAGCGTATTCACAGTACTTACATTCAGAGCCCTACAGAGCGGAGGGATTTCATTCCATCTCCAAGGTATATGAAACTCGAGGTCAACCATAAACAAAGGCCCAACCTTGACTCAGTTCAACTTCTGGTTAAATTGATCTGGCATAAAACAGAAATACAATCATGAAGAAACAAGAAAATGTAACCCATAAGCAAAAGAAAAATAAGGTCAATCTAAGTAGTTACCATAAATGACAAAAATGTTGGTACTAACAGACAAGAACTTTAAAATGACTTATATAAGTACATCAAATAATTTGGAAAGGAAATAAACAAAATGAATACAAAGGTGGAGAATTTCAGCAGAGAAAAGAAAGTCCTACATGAAACCAAGTTAAAATCCTAAAGCTGAAAAATACAACATATGAAGTAAGGAATTAATTGAATGGATTTACATTAGACTAGACAAAGCCAAAGCAGAGATTAATGTATTTAAAAACAGGGTAATAGCAAGTATCTAATATAAAGCACAACATGAAAAAAATGAAGAAAAATAAAATAAAATTTTAATAAAATTAAAAAAACATTTTAATAAAAAAAGAAAAATAAAATTATAATACATAATGGTCTAACATAGGTATAATTAGAATCCATAGGAGACAAGAAAATGAGTGAAAGTGAGAAAAGTGATCTCTGTTAAACATAGGAGTGGGAATAAGAGAGGGAGGAGATGTATAGGTTGGCACATGCTCACTCGGACTTACCTCCAATGGTGAAACTAGGAATGTGCCAGGGGATTTCAACTCAATCTTACCAAGGAGGCAGGTACCAATGCCAACGCACTTGGTAAAGTGATAAGTATAAATACACAACCGATCAAAAAGATAGGGTATGTGTCGATGAGATTTCACAAATAAGACCAGTGTAAGCAACTAATGAAGTTTAGAATTAAAAGGGAGAGAATGATCCTGCGGGGGAAACAGGACACACAGCAGACTCATAGAATGGCAGCACTCCTGCCTCAGAATCAACCCTAGGGACATTCGGATCTGGCTAAAAGGTCCATGAGAGTCTCATAGGCATGGAAAGCCATGACACGGTGGCAAAAAAACAATCTAAATTAAAGATCCTGGTGAACAAGACCCCAGCAGAAGGAACAGGCCATCAAGGAGAGAGGTGCCTTTCTCTGAAGGGAGGAAGGAACCTCCACTGTGATATGGCCTTGACTAAACAAGTTCAGAGTCGGTGAACTCAAGGGGCTTCCATAGCCTAGACAGCTCATAGCAAGAGTCTCGGGTGATTGCTGACGTCATAAATAAGAGTGCCAATTGTTAAATCAACAACGGGAGTCACTGGGTACATGCTCCCCATGCAGGATCTCTGTCCTTAATGTGTTCTACTATGAAACTTAAAAAACAACACTACTAGTCCAACAATACCCTATACCTTGTGCGGTTGTGTGAGTGCAGCCTGTTGAAATCCTTGCTTAGTATATACTAAGTTGATCTTCAGTATATGAAGGTAGTTGAAAATGAAACTCGATGAAGGGCGGGATGGGAGAGGGAGTGGGAGAGGGGAGGGCCACGGGAGGGAGGGAGGTTGGAGGGGGAAGCCACAGCAATACAAAAGTTGCACTTTGTAAATTCACATTTATTGAATAAAAAAAAATAACTATATAACAAACAAAAAAAAGAAAAAGAAAAAAAAGAACTTAATACTTTACCCTTTTAGTATTTTTTATGTTCTACTTAAAATTATTGGTAGAACTCTGTAATTAATACACAATTACTCTTAGGTGTTTAATTAACGCTATAACTAGTACTCAAATAGTATTTTACACTTTGTGTTTCTGTGTGGGTACAAACTGTTGAAATCTTTACTTAATATATGCTAAATTGATCTTCTGTATATAAAGACAATTGAAAATGAATCTTGATGTGAATGGAAAGGGAGAGGGAGTGGGAGAGGGGAGTGTTGTGGGTGGGAGGGAAGTTATGGGGGGGGGAAGCTATTGCAATCCATAAGCTGTACTTTGGAAATTTATGTTCATTGAATAAAATAAAATATAAATATAAAAAAGATTTTAACTTAAAAAAGAGAAAATGAGTGAAAGTGAAGAATAATTTGAAGAAGTATTGACTAAAGAAATGATGGAAATTATCAGCCCATGGAAAAACTTTACTCCTCCACATCTCATAATCAACTTCTGAAAACCTGGAATCCTGTCTTTTTCAACAAAATTAATGCAACTGGAGACCATTATAATAATCAGATGAACATTTAATCTAGAAAAAGATGGCTGACTCTTGGTAGGAAAATCTTGTGGCATTTTGGGCACCCCTAATTGCTAGTTCCATAGTAGTCTTGAAGGTGGAAGTATAGGTTCTTTGTGCCAGAAATAGCAAAATGGATTTCACTGTCAAAGATTTGTAATTATCCATTATTACCTCTCTGGTGGCTCACTGAGGATTAGCTCAAAAGACTTGCTTCTGTTTAGCCCAGTTTACAATTCTCCCAAGGTGGTGAGCAGAGTAACCAGAGGGATTTTGTTTAAACAAACAAACAACAACAAACAACTTGAAGATACCACCAGCTGGGGCAAGGGATAAACTGAGGCAAACAATAGATACACTAAAAATCCTGAGAGGGGCATGAGATAATTTGAAGGACAAGGGCTTTGGATGCTCCATCATGGTCCTTGGGATCGCATAGGGAGCACACTCAGAAAATACTCATAAAATACCTAAGCTTCCACATTAACTGAACTTCAGGCTCTGCTTAAGCAGAAAGTAAAGGCTAAGACAGAGTTGTAAATTTCCATCTGAGTGCTGAAGGCATGCTTTAGCACATACACAAAGCACATCTGAAAATACTGATAGATTTTTGTTGTTGCCACTATTGTGGTTGTTTCAGGAAAGTAAAGAAATATCTGTCAATTTACTAGCTAACCACTGAGATAACAAAGAGGTCAGTGCTCACACGTGACAAAGAACAGAAATTTTATAAAATTAGTTTATGAGAGTCACTAAACAAAACCAACTATAAGGAGCAACAGCAAACCCTAGGGTGGAGGGTGAATACAATTTCCAGAAATGCCACATTTTAAATATACATTTTTTCAGCAAAAACAAATTGTGGGGCACATAAACAAATAAGAAAGTATGTTCCACACACAGGTGGGTGGCGATTAATAAAAACTGAGGAAGTCTAGACATTACATTTTCTCGACAAAGACTTTAAATAGCCATTTTTAAACATGCCACAAGAGCTACAAAGAAACTAAGTGCAACGAACTGAAGAAAACCATGAGAACTGTTTCTCATCATGAGTATAATATCAGCAAAGAGAAAGTAATTTTTAAAAGTAATCAAAAGGAAATTCAGGACTTTGAAAGTATAATCGCTGAAACTAAAAATTTTCTTTTGAAATTTTTAGAAGAAAATGTGAACTTGAAGATAAGTCAATTGAGATGACTCAATCAGAAGAATTGAAAGAAAAAAAAAGAAAAATGAAGAAAGCCTAAGACTTGTGAGACACCATCAAGGATCACAACATACACACAATAAGACTCTTAGCAGTACAGAATAGAGATAAAGATAAATAAAAAAGAGTAGAAGAAAAAGTGTCTGAAAATAGCCTAAATTTAATTAAAAAAAAAAAACAACAACACATGAATCTACACATCCAAGAAACTCAACAAACCCAAGAAGCATAAACTCAAAAAAAATCACAATAAAACATATTATCATCAAACTGTTTAAGGACTCAGATGTTGAAATAAATTTGAAAGCAATCAAAGCATCACAATAAGCTAATTTCAATGAGATTAATTGTTGATTTCATGTCAGAAACCATGATGTCAGAAGGTAGTGGGATGACATATTTGAAGACATTTCATTAAATGTAAAATGATTAAACTTTCTAATTAAAAGGCAGCAATTGACCAAAAGAATAAAAATATATGACCCAACTACCTGCTGTCTACAAAAGACTCACTTTGTAACTACAGACAAAATATGTTGAAAGTAAAAGGATGGAAGAAGATATTCAATGTAACAGTAAGCACAACAGAGCTGTAGTGGTTATCCTACCTCAGACAGATAGACATCTATACAAAAGTTTGTGAAAGATACAGAATGGCATGTAGAATGATAAAAGAGTAAATGAATCCACCAAAGCATGTAGTAATTATAAATATGTATGCATCTTAGAACAGTCCCTAAGTATTTGAATCATAAATACATAGAGTCAAAGGGAGAAATAATTCTCTGAAAATAACTGGAGACTTCAATAACCCACTTGCAATGATGGATAGAACATATTGATAAAAATTTAAAACTTCAAAAAAGTATAACCCAACCAGACCTTATATATATATATATATATATATATATATATATACATATATATATATATAGTCATCTTTCAATATTCACAGGATATTTGATCCTGGAACCTCAGAAATAAATCCACAAATGTTTGAGTTCCTTATATAAGATGGCACAGTAGGAGAGGGCATTTAGCATAGTAACTAAGATCCTCCATCCCATATCAGATTATGGATTTCATATCTGCTTCCATTTCTAACTCCAGCTTCCTACTAATGCAGACCCTTAGGAGGAAGTGATGCTGGCTGAAGCGATTGGATTCCTGCCAATTACAAGATGTGGATTGAGTTCAAGGCTCCCACTTCAGAGCCTTAGTCCAGCCCCAGCTATTTGAAAAGTGAACAAGTAGATGGGAGTGTTCGCTCTCTCTCTCTCTCAAATAAATAAAAATTTTAGTGGTATAGTTTTTGTAAGTAACTATGTACATCCTATTATATACTCTCAATCATCTATATATTATTTATAATGCCTGGTACAATGTAAATGCCATGAAGATAGTTGCTATATTGTATTTTTAGGGAATCATGACAATAAAAAATGTATGTCTTTAATATAAGTACAATTGCTTTTTGGATAATTTCTATTGGAGGTTGGTTGACTCAACTTCTTTGCAGAAGTTCAAGATATAAAAGCTGGCTGAATAAAAGGCACATTCCTCAACTTATGGGATATAATGAAAGCAGTGATCAAGGATATTTATACTTGTAAATACCTGTATTTAAAAAGAATATCCCAACACATAGAAATTATAGATGTTTGAGGAGAAGGAAATGTTAGTAATCGTGATTTGGTCTATCCATGGTATACAAGCATCATATTATTGTGTCAAAACCCATAAATATGTATGAATATAGTATACAAATATATGAATAGGTGTCAATTAAAATACTTTATTTTTTTTAAAAAATCCCAAATCATTAACATAATATTCTATATTATGAAGCTAAGAAAAGAAGAGCAAATAAATCTAAAGCAAACAAAAGTAATGATAAAGATTTGATTTGATAATCAAAACTGAGAATAGAAAAACAATAAAGAAAATTAAAGACCCAAAAGCTATTCCTTGAAAAAATTGAACAGATCTTTTTCTATTCTAGATCATCCAAAACAAAGACAACTCAAATTACTAAATTCATGAACGGGAGTGGGACTATTACTATCAACTTACAGAATATTCTTTGGGCTGAAGGAAAACCACAAATCACATATAATACAAACTATCATGAGGCTCTAAGCAACGCAGAAATAGAAGATAAGGAAATTGTGGATTTTTTAAAGTTTCTTGTACTGTGTATAGAAACATAATAGCAGAGATAAATAACTGATTAACTTGAAAATGTGTGTGTACATATATACACACAGTATCGAATAACACAGCCTCAAAATACATGAAACCTGAACAAAAAGGGGAAATAAAGGACATTGTAATCCCATATAGAAATTTTAACCTATCTGCCCACAATTAACCAAATAAGCAGCAAAAAAATAAGTAAAGATATGGATTTTTAAATGTTTTATTGTATTTATTTGAGAAGCAGAGGGAAAGAAGGGGAGAAAAAGAGTAAGAGCGAGAGCGGGGGGGGGGGAGTGGAGAGAGAGAGAGAGAGAGAGATCAATTTACGGGTTCACTCCCAAAATGCCCACAATGGCCCCGCCCAGGCTGAGGCCTAAGTAAGAACAGGATCCAGATCTTCCACATGGGCAGCAGGAGCTCAATTACTAAAGCCACCACGGCTGCCTCCCAGGGTCTGCATTAGCAGGAAGTTGAGACAAGTGCCAGAGGAGGGCATCAAACCTAGGCACTCCGTATGGGACACAAGTATCCTAACAGGCATCTTAACCACTAGCCAAATATCAGTTAAAGATTTTCAGTAAGGATACGGGTTTGAAAAGCATTGGTCAAACTGGTCTAACTGAAATACATAGACACCACATTAACAAGTGCAGATTACATTTTTTTTTTTTTTTGACAGGCAGAGTGGACAGTGAGAGAGAGAGACAGAGAGAAAGGTCTTCCTTTGCCGTTTGTTCACCCTCCGATGGCCGCCGCGGTTGGTGCACTGTGGCTGGCACACCGCGCTGATCTGATGGCAGGAGCCAGGTGCTTCTCCTGGTCTCCCATGGGGTGCAGGGCCCAAGTACTTGGGCCATCCTCCACTGCACTCCCTGGCCACAGCAGAGAGCTGGCCTGGAAGAGGGGCAGCCGGGACAGAATCCGGCGCCCCGACCGGGACTAGAACCCGGTGTGCCGGCGCTGCAAGGTGGAGGATTAGCCTAGTGAGCCGTGGCGCTGGCCTACATGTTCTTTTCAAGTGCATATGGGATCTTCACCAGCACAGACTGTATGCTAGGTCCTAAAGCAAGTTTTAATAGATTGTAAAGTATTAAAATCATGCAGATGATATTCTCCAATTACAAGCAGAAAATGACAACAGAAAGAGAAATTGGTCCAAACATTTGAACATTAAGCAACACACTTCCAAATTATCAATGGCTCAAAGAAAAAAGATTACAAAAGAAATTATACAATGGAGTTCAGGGATGAATGGATTTTTTTAGATAACATAAGTGGTTTGATGCCATCTGTAAAGTATGGTTACAATGGTGAGACTTGTAGATTGGTTGGCACTCAGAGGTGCATTTTGTTGAGTTGGTTTTTCCCTAACTGGTGGATTTGCAGAAATAAAGGGCTAACAATGACTTGTTGATCTGCAAGAGTATATTGTCACTGAAGCAGGTTGTCACTGATCAGTTGAACAAGTTTAAAAACCAGTTCAGATGGCTACTTGTTATCCTGGCTACAAAAACAGTCTGTTACTATGTTTATGAGAATATGTTTATTTTCAATTTTAAAAAGTCAGTTATTTTTTCTATTGATAAAGAATCCAAAGATGAAAATTTTAAAATGCTGAATTAAATAGCATAAAAAATAATGAATATTCAGAAATGTGTTTAGTGAAATTTAAAAGTCTTCTAACTTAAAACTACAAAACATTGCTAAGAGAAACTAAAAAAGAACTTAATAAGTTCAGAGGTAAATATGGTCATGGATTAAATGATTAAATATTATTTTAAAATGCCAGTTCTCATAAGATAATCTATAGAGTAAATCCAATCCAATGAAAATGCCAGCAGAATTTTTGTTGTTATTGTTTTTTTGGTAGAAACTGAAAAGATTACTTTAAAGTTTATATGGAAAATCAAAGGACCTTAAAAATTGTTGGGGGATTTATACTATCAGCTATTAAGACTCATTATAATGATATTTTGATCCATGTCTCAGCATCTCCAAAAATTAATTTAAGATGAATCATAGACCTAAGTGTGAAAACTAAGCTATAAATTTTCTAGAAGAAAACAGGAGAATATTTTCTTGATGGTTGGATAAGCAAACATTTCTAAGATAGGTTGCAAAAAGCACCAACCATAATTGGAATAAACTGATAAACTGTGCTTCATAAAAATTAAAAAAACTTATACTCACCAATAGACACCATTAAGAAAACGAAAACACAAGTCAGATATTGGGAAAAAAACATTCACAATGCACATATCTAACAAAGAAATCATAGGTGGAAGAGGTGGGGGTCCAGCATTGTGGCACTATGGGTTAATCTGCCTCTTATGATGCCAGCGACCTATATGAGTGCAGCTCAAGTCCCAACTGCTCCATTTCCAATCTAGCTCCTCTCCAGCATATCTGGAAAGGCAGCAGAGGAAGGCCCAAGTCTCTGGGCCCCTGCCACCCATGTGGAAGATTTGGATGGAGTTCCAGGCTCCTGGCTTTGGCCTTACCCAACCCTGACCATTGAGGCCATTTGGGGAGTGAACCAGAAGATAGAAGACCTCTCTCCCTTTTTCTAACTCTAACCCTGCTTTCAAGTAAATAAAATAAATCTTAAAACAAATTTTTAAAAGAAATCAGATCTGGAAAACAAAAAAACAAAAAAAGAAAAAAAGAAAAAAAAAAAGGAAATCAGATCTGGGATATACAAGAATTCCCATTCCAAAATAATAAAAAATAAACAATCCAAGTTATAATGGACAAAAAACTTGAGTAGGCATTTTTATTTTATTTTATTTTTTTTTGAAAGGCAGAGTTAGACAGTGAGAGAGAGACAGAGAGAAAGGTCTCCCTTTTTCCATTGGTTCACCCCCCAAGTGCCACTACAGCCGGTGTGTTACAGCCAGTGCGCTGCTCCTAGATTTGAATAACTAATAATTTAAAGAATTTATTCATAAAAATTATTTTACCATAAGTTATTAGTGTTTAATATTTAATTTTTATTTTATCATAAGATCCCTTGTGGGTTTTGGAATAAAGATTATGCAGGGCTCATTAAAGCAGTTGGAAATTATTCCTTCCTCTTTTATTCTCTGGAAGAGTTTCTGTAAGATTGTCATTAATTGATCTTTACATGCTTACTCAGCATCCTCTTCCACATTTGCTTCCTTAATTCCATAAACAGGGGCCTGCAGTTGGCACAATCATGAAGACACTGTTTGGGATGCCCACATCTCATATTGGAACACCTGGATTCAAGTCCTGTCTCCATTTCTAATTCTAACTTCTGGTCAGTGTGCATCCTGGTACACAGCAGGTGATGGCTCAAGTAATTGGGTCCCTACCAACCCATGTGGGAGATCCACATTGACTTTTTGCTCCTGGATTCAGTCTAGCCCTGCACAAGTTGTTGCAGGCATTTGAGAAATGTGTCCCTTTTGCTGAGGTAATATTGCAAGTGAGCAAACTAGCCAAGAGCTCTCAGACAGTGGTGCTGGGACAGGCACTGCGAGAAGGAAATGTAAACCTGTAATCACATGTCATGAGTAGATGTCAGTTCTAGTAAGGATGAGTCACTGTCCTTCATGACAGAGTAGAAAGAGAATGGCAAAATCAACTTGTTTCAAATATATTTTGATACCACAGTTAAGGATATTGCCATGTTGAACATACTGAGTGTTCATATTAGTCTCTGCTGCTGACTCTTGGGCATTCAGCAGCAGCATTGTCTAGATCAGCCCTGGTGAATCAGACCCCATGTAGTTTTGTCTACCACCAAAGCTCTTTGTTTATGGCCTCATTGGGCAAGTACTGCAGGGCTGAAGAGAGAAACTGACTAATATGCCTCGGATGGGTTTTTTTCCATTTGTTTATAGAATCCCTTGTCTAAAGTGAATGCTCAGTGGTGGCATTAACATGAGACACAAAGATCTGTACAGTTTGATCTATTCTCGTAGATGGATCTGCATGATTCTCCCTCAAACTTCCTTGTCACTGATTTTTTCCAATCTGTCTCTTTCCAGGTCCCTGAGCAGCCACCCAAGCATTCACCACTGTCCAGAAGTCATGCATATCTTTACCTCAGGTCACTTTTGTTCCCTTTCGAAATGGGAAACCAAGTGTATCACTTGAAACCAGACACCTGAAGATTTACTACTTACTACCGTCCTTTTGGACCATCCCTGAGCATGACTGTTGTGTAACAGCTGAATCATAGACCATCTTTTAAGGCAGCCCATATGTGAAAAAGCCCTGTTTTCTTGCTCAATTATAGTGAACTTGCCAGGAGGAAGTAGATGTATGTAATTGAGGGGAGGCATTGGTATAATAGCAGTAGTTGACCTAGGGCAGCCACATGCATGTAACTTATTTGTGCTACCAAGAACTACTTAGTCACAATTTCTACATGGTACCAAATGTATTTGTCTGACTTTATTGTTGGATATGAAAATCCTCAGCTCACAATGGGCAGCTCTGGTTGCATACTCATTTGATATCTTATAGTATGATATAGTATAGCAACCATGAGAATGCACCTTGCAGACTTCCAACTATTGCTTCCAACAGTTGGCTGAGATCATCAACTTCTTACCTCTGAAATCTGTCACTACATTAACACCCAGATCATGCTTCCCACAGGCTGCTTCCTGGGTTGAAGACTGAGTATGGTAGAGGTACAGTGGTAGACCAACTTCTGGGAGACTGAGGACTCCTTTGGTGATTGATCTAGGCTCACAGAATCCTTGATATATTTGCTGGGAATTTCTTAGTCTTCGTGGTAGCCTTTGTCCAACCTTCTTGTCCTCCTTCCTTGGCAGATTCTGTCATGATCTGGCAGCACCCCTGGCCTTTTCTGGCTCCTTTCCTATTTTCTATCCATAGTCATTTCCCCTATTGCATCTTTATTTAATCTTCTCATAATATCTGCTACTTGGAAGACCCAAACCAATATAGATGGTGTCAGGACTGACGTGGCTCTGGAATTGGATCAGCTATTGACAACAGGATAGAGAATGTCCTCTTAGTTTGTAGGTAGGGCACAGATAGTCCTTGGCACAAGGTGGTCACCCAGCTGCTAATGATTTTGTTTGTAGTGACTTGGAAAAATGTCCCAAATGGAGGGAGATTGCTGTAGTAGGTGCAATGCTGTAAGCATTTGGAAAATATGAGAAGTACAAAGCCTACAGAAACGGAGGGGTAGGTTAGGTTATACTAAATCTCATGCTGGGGTAGGGTAATTAGAGATAGCTGTTAATAAATGGCTATACGTGAGATTCAGAGAAACTTGGTGAGACCTCAGGACAGGCTATTAGCAGCAACAGCAAAGGGATGACACAGCTGAATGGCAGCTGAAGACCTCGCCACAAATTTGCATATGAGGGGGACACTAGCATCATTAAGAAAATTAGTGGTGGCCTTATTCTACAGGCCAGAGGCCATGTACAGGTGACCACAGATCTGGTTTTATTAACATCCACAGAGATGATGGAACCTGAAAGTAATAGAGACTGGGAAATGACTCTTGAGAAACCAGGAGACTGTCGTTGCTTTAATGGTCACCAAGGTCAGGGGATCAGAAGAGGAAGATTGGCCTTTAGGGAATGGTGGAAATTATTAATGGAGCATGGGACATGTAGAGGCAAAATAGACCATCCACAAGTTCTGCTTAAGACCTTGCACCATGGGTTGTGCTTAACATCCATAATAAAGGAAAAAAACAAAGTAGAGGGGCCGCAGAAGCTGAGGTTTCTAGCCCCAGTGAAAAGCCACAAATATTTACTCTGTTCCTATATTTGAGCAAGTTTTCAGATCTGGCAATCACTGAATAGAAAGTTGTCCAGATCCTTGGAAAGAAGGGCTCTGCAAAATTATACCAATTATACACAGTGACAGTTTTTACCAGTTCTTTCCTAAGGAGACCTATGAATATTTACTTGGGTTACTTTTTACTGAGCAGATACATCCAGGACTATTGGACACAGAGTCTGAGTTGACATTTATATCCAGATATCCAAAGTGTGTCACGACTCTCCTGTTGGAGATGGGAAATATAAGGGCCAGACAATAAATGCAGCCATAATTAAATCCTGCTAACTTTGAGTTCACTGGGTCAATGACAAGTTCTAGTTCATTCTGTAGTAAGGTTGTGCCTGTTAGGGCAGAGAACTACCTCGTTTTGAGAATCTCATGTATTACTAGTCCCAGTAGAGGAGAAATATAATACTATGAACAAAAAATGACCATGCTTCTGAAAGTTTCTGGTAGGACCTAGACCCCTGACTACAAATCTTTTTCCAGGAGAATTGAGGAAGTGCTTATTTTTACATATTTGTATTGAAATTCGATACTTCTTTTTTTAAGACGATCCTGCCTCATTCAATCAATGGGCTCAATACATTTGAGAAGTGATTTGGATCCGTAAAGATCTAGTAAAGGATAGTGATTTTTCATGAAACTTCTCACCAACCCTGACTTTTCTGGTTTTGCAAGTTAAACAGCATTCAGATATTGGCTGCTTGTCTATCCCACTTCTAGGAATGCCATTATCTATTAACTATTGATGTATATTTCTATGGGACAAGGTGTCCTGGTTGCCACCCTGTCTTTGCTGCCCATTAAGGTCATTATTTCTATTTTATCTCTGATGGTGAAGTAGCACTGCCTGACCTCTCTTATTCCAGATTCATTCATATTGATACTGGGGAGTCCATTTCCATGTTGAAATTGCCTGGTGTCAATTCTGACCTAACAAGTACTTTTATAACTGTACTCCTCAAAGAATTCCTTATTGTCCTAATAAGAGACTCGCTGGGCACCCTGGAAAACAAGGTCAGATGGTGGTTCCATAGGAAATAAATTTGTTCTAACAGCCTCACATCTGTGAACCTTCTTGTCTCTTCAGTACTCTGCCATGGCGATTATAGCACCTTTGTCTCATTGCTGAAGCTATCATCATGTCCAAAGAGTTTCAAAAAGCCACTACTGACTATCAGGATAGCCCAAGTCAACTTGGGTTGATTTGGGTTCTTTCAGGACAACAAGTCTTTTTTTAAAATTTTTATTTAATGAGTGCATTTTTCATAGGCACAACTTTAGGAATATAGTGGTTCTTTCCCCCATATCCATACTCCCACCCTGACTCCCATCCCACATCCCTCTCTCTCTCCCATCCCCTTCTTCATTATGGTTCATTTTTAGTTTGATTTTATATACAGAGGACCAACTCCATGTTAAGCACAGATTTCAACAGTTTACACCCACACAAACACACAACATATAGAGTACAATTTGAGAACAAGATTTGCAGTTGATTCTCATAGTACAACTCATAAAGGATGGAGGTCCTACATGGAGAGTAAGTACCCAGTGACTTCTGTTGTTCCTTTAACAATTAACACTCTTATGTACGACACAAGTGATCACCCAAGACTCTTGCCATGGGCTGCCAAGGCTATGGAAGCCTTTTGTGACCATAGACTCCATCTGTATTTGGACACAGCCATAAGCAAAGTGAAAGTTCTCTCCTCCCTTCAGACAAAAGTATATCGTCCTTTGATGGCCCTTTTGTTCCACTGAGGTCTCACAGGGATCCTTTGTATAGGATATTTTTTGCCACAGAGTCTTGACTTTCCATGCCTGAAATGCTCTCACAGGCCTTTGAGCCGGACTAGGAAGCCTGAAGGGTTGATTCTGAGGTCAGAGAGGACAAGAAGTCTTATTCCATGACAATGTGCTGCTGTGTTAATAAATTCTCTCCTAATTAGTCTCATCTTTTGCCCTGTCCTTCAGACTCACTATACTCAAGAACCACTCCCACATATATTTTCCTCAGTTCCTACCAGGACATAAGCTATATCATGCAATTCATTCAGTGAGAAAACTATTTCCTCCCAGGGAAGGGTTGATATATGGTTCAGGCTATTCTGAAACCTGACAGCACGAATTTCCACTCCTAATGTCCTCATTGGCCTGGGGCTGTGAGTGGAATAAAACTATCTTGTGTAGGAAAATCTTTATTTTTTTAAGGCATTTGGATCTGACTGAAGAGCCCATGAGAGTATTTTAGCCATGGAAAGCCAAGACACTCTGACAAAACAAAACAAAACAAAACAAAACAAAACCACCTAAATGAAAGATCTCTGCGAGTGAGATCCCAGTAGAAAGAATGGGCCATCATAGGAGGAGGTACCTTTCTCTGAAGGGAGGAGAGAACTTCCACTTTGATTATGACCTTGTCTAAATAAGATCAAAGTCAGCGAATTCATAGCAATGGAAACTCATGACTAGAGCCTAGGGAGATTTCTGACGCCATAAACAAGAGTGCCAATTTGTTAAGTCAACAACAGGAGTCACTGTGTACTTACTCCTCATGTGGGATCTCTGTCCTTAATGTGTTGTCCAATGTGAATTAATGCTATAACTAGTACTCAAACAGTATTTTACACTTTATGTTCTGTGTGGGTGCAAACTGATGAAATCTTTACTTAATATATACTAAATTGATCTTCTGTATATAAAGAGAATTGAAAATGAATCGATGTGAATGGAATGGGAGAGGGAGTGGGAGATGGGAGGGTTGCGGGTGGGAGGGAAGTTATGGGGGGGAAAAAGCCATTGTAATCCATAAACTGTACTTTGGAAAATTATATTTACTAAATAAAAGTGTTTATAATAAAAAAATAAATTAGGTAATGAATACAGTGTTTAGGTTAGTGCCTTGTACCTACAAGACAGCCCATAAAAGATAGCTAGTGTCATTGTTGCCTTACATATTGTATTTTCCAGAAAGTAGGTCTTATGATATGGTACATAAAAAAGCTCATAGTAAAATAGAATTGAGAAATAAGTTTAGTTAGATGAGAAATTTCTTGAAATCCATGCATATGAAGTATCCTTAAACCAGTCAGGAAAAATTTGTATTATTAAAAGATTATGCATGGATTTCAAAAATTTTTGCACCAAATTTTTTTATTTAATAAATGTAAATTTACAAAGTGCAACTTTTGCATTGTTGTGACTTTTTCCCCCATAACCTCCCTCCCACCCGCAGCCATGCCATCTCCCACTCCCTCTCCCATCACACTCTTCATCAAGATTCATTTTCAATTACCTTTATATACAGAAGATCAACTTAGTATATACTAAGCAGAGATTTCAACAGACTGCACCCAAACAACTGCACAAGATATAGAGTACTGTTCGACTAGTAGTTTTACCATTAACTCTCATAATAAAACACATTAAGGACAGAGATCCTATGTGGGGAGCAGGTGCACAGTGACTCCCGTTGTTGATTTAACAATTGACACTATTATTTATGATGTCAGTAATCACCCGAGGCTCTTGCCATGAGCTGTCAAGGCTATGGAAGCCCCTTGAGTTCATCAACTCTGAACTTACTTAGTCAAGGCCATATCACAGTGGAGGTTCCTTCCTCCCTTCAGAGAAAGGTGCCTCCTTCTTTGATGGCCCGTTCTTTCTGTTGGGATCTTGTTCACCGAGGTCTTTCATTCAGGTCGTTTTTGCCACAGTGTCTTGGCTTTCCATGCCTGTGAGATTCTCATGGGCCTTTTAGCCAGATCCAAATGCCCCAAGGGTTGATTCTGAGGCCAGAGTTTAGCACCAAAAATTTTTTTAAATTCCATCTTTGATGACCTTTTTGAGTTATGCTCATATATTAGGGGTTATCTGACAGAATCAGAGGTTACACCTAGACAGAACAGCAAATACATGAAGAAGACATATAATTAGGAAGCCATTTCCTCCACAGTTCTTTCCACTCTGATTTCCTAAAAGAGATAGACTCAGTTTAGTGTCAGCATATCTTTTTTTAAAGATTTATTTTATTTATTTGAAAGACAGAGTTACAGAGAGAGGTAGAGACAGAGAGAGAGGTCTTCCATCCATTGGTTCACTCCCTAGATAGCCAAAACTGCTGGAGCTGTGCCGATTTGAAGCCAGGAGCCAGGAGCCAGGAGCTTCTTCCTGGTCTCCCACGTGGGTTCTGGGGCCCAAGGACTTGGGCCATCTTTTAACTGCTCTCCCAGGCCATAGCAGAGAGCTGGATCAGAAGAGGAGCAGCTGGGATTAGAACCGGCGCCCATATGGGATGCTGGCTCTTTTTTTTTTTTTTTTTTTTTATCTTTTATTTAATGAATATAAATTTCCAAAGTACGACTCATGGGTTACAATGGCTTCCCCCCCCATACCGTCCCTCCCACCAACAACCCTCCCCTTTCCCACTCCCTCTCCCCTTCCATTCACATCAAGATTCATTTTCGATTATCTTAATATACAGAAGATCAGCTTAGTATACCTTAAGTAAGTATTTCAACAGTTTGCTCCCACACAGAAACATAAAGTGAAAAATAATAGATGATTTTTTTTAAATGATGATGAAATCAGATCAGACCTATTGTCATGTTTAATCCCAGTGAGAGTCAAGTTGGGAATTGAAAATTTCTTTCTTTTTTTTTTTCTTCTTCTTTTTTTTTTTTTTTTACAGAAGATCAGTTTAGTGTACATTAAGTAAAGATTTCAGTCGTTTGCACCCCCCTAGAAACACAAAGTGAAATATACTGTTTGAGTACTCGTTATAGCATTAAGCCTCAGTGTACAGCACGTTAAGGACCGAGATCCTACATGAGGAGTAAGTGCACAGTGACTCCTGTTGTTGACTTTACCAATTGACACTCCTGTTTATGGCATCAGTAATCTCCCTATGCACCAGTTATGAGTTTCCAAGGCTATGGAAGCCCCTTGAGTTCTCCGACTCTTATCTTGTTTAGACACGGTCATAGTCAAAGTGGAGGTTCTCTCCTCCCTTCAGAGAAAGGCACCTCCCTCTTTGAAGACCTGTTCTTTCCACTGGGATCTCACTCACAGAGATCTTTTTGCCGGAGTGTCTTGGCTTTCCATGCCTGAAATACTCTCATGGGCTTTATGACTGGTTTAATTCTGTAATTATCACACAGTTATTCTTAAGTGTTGAAAATTAACTGAAATGTGATCCCTGTTAAACATAAGAGTGGGAATAAGAGAGGGAAGAGATGTATAATTTGGGACATGCTCGGGCTGACTTGCCCCAATTGGTAGAGTTGGAAACATACCAGGGGATTCCAATTCAATCCCATCAAGGTGGCATGTGCCAATGCCATCTCACTATTCCAAGTGATCAATTTCAGTTCACAATTGATCATAATGAAAGGACTAAGAGTCAAAGGGAGCACATAAACAAGTCTAGTATCTGCTAACACCAACCGATAGAATAAAGGGGAGAGTGATCCAACATGGGAAGTGAGATACTCAGCAGACTCATAGAATGGCGGATGTCCTAAATAGCACTCTGGCCTCAGAATCAGCCCTAAAGGATGCTGGCTCTTCAAGCCAGGGCTTTAACCCGCTGCACCACAGTGCTGGCCCCAGCATATCTTTTGTAAATATCTAACACTTATTAGTTTTCCTTTTTAGCAAAGAGAGGATACCTTGCCCCATTGGTTAATGGTAGATAATTAATTTAACCTAATCTAGTAAATTCAGTCCTATTTAATTTTTTTTAGATTTATTTACTTATTTGAAAGTCAGAGTTACACAGAGAGAGGAGAGGGAGAGAGAGAAAGAGGGGGGGGTCTTACATCCAGTGGTTCACTCCCCGATTGGCCGCAATGGCCAGAGCTGCACCCATCTGAAGCTAGGAGCAAGGAGCTTATTCCAGGTCTCCCACATGGGTGCTGGGGCCCACAGACTTGGGCCATCTCTTGCTGCTTTCCTAGGCCACAGCAAAGAGCTGGATCAGAAGTGGAGCAGCTGGGTCTTGAACTGGCGCACATATGGGATGCCGGCGCTTCAGTCCGGGGAGTTAACCTGCTGTGCCACAGTGCCTGCCCCGCTATACAATATTTTAAACAATTTTTAAGTAACATTATCTTTTTTTCAAATAAATCCACAGCCTCTCATAGTTGCTCCACACTCTACCTATCCTCTTCAAGATGGTGTCTGGATGCATAAGTTGGAGGAAGCTTATGTGACTACACAAATAATATGAGTAAAGGAAACTTGGCCCACTTGCAGAGGTCCTCCCTTTGTCACAGTCTCCATAGCAACTTCTCCTTGCACTGAGTTCTTGGGAAGATGGTAAATTATACACTGGCCAGTCTGTGGTTCTTTTGTCTTGATCAATGCTGACCCTCCCCTGTTGACTCAGTGCAGCACCTTGATCCTGGTCGGCCATCACTACTGTGTTCCATGTCTGGTTGTGGTTCCATTCAGTTCTCAGTTCCAATTTTTTATATTTAAAGAAAAATATCAAGTAAATTCATGATCAAATTCGTAGTAAAAATGGGTACAAGTTGTGAAAACTGATGATTTGGTGACAAAAAACCAAGCACCAAAAAGGAAACCTGTTGAAGTGAAATGGACACTATGAGAAACAGTGACTTGATCAGCCCTTGTCCTGAATGTTGATGAACAACTTAATACTTTATCCCTTTTAATATTTTTTGTTCTACTTAATACTATTGGTTGAACTCTTTAATTAACACACAATTATTCTTAGGTGATTAAATGTAACTGAAAAGTGATCTCTGTTAAATACAAGAGTGGGAATAAGAGAGGGAGGAGATGTACAATCTGGGACATGCTCAAGCTGACTTGCCCCAAATGGTAGAGTTAGAAACGTGCCAGGGGATTCCAATTCAATCCCATCAAGGTGGCATGTGCCAATGCCATCTCACTAGTCCAAGTGAGCTATTTCAGTTCACAATTGATCATAATGATAGGATTAAGAGTCAAAGGGATCACATAAACAAGACTAGTGTCTGCTAAAACTAACTGATAGAATTAAAAAGGAGAGAACGATCCAACATGGGAAGCGGGATACACAGCAGACTCATAGAATGGCGGATGTCCTAAACAGCACTCTGGCCTCAGAATCAGCCCTTAAGGCATTTGGATCTGGCTCAAGAGCCCATGAGAGTATTATAGGCATGGAAAGCCAAGACACTATATGGCAAAAAAATTAATAAATAAATAAAACCCTAAATGAAAGATCTCGTGAGTGAGATCCCAGTGGAAAGAACAGGTCATCAAAGAAGGAGGTACCTTTCTCTGAAGGGAGGAGAGAACTTCCACTTTGATTATGACCTTGTCTAACTAAGATCGGAATTGGTGAACTCAAAAGGCTTCCATAGCCTTGGCAACTCATGACAACAGCCTATGGTGATTATTGACTCCATAAACAAGAGTGTCAATTTGTTAAGTCAACAACAGGAGTCACTGTGCACCTACTCCCCATGTAGGATCTCTGTCCTTAATGTGTTGTACAATGTGAATTAATGCTATAACTAGTACTCAAACAGTGCTTTACACTTTGTGTTTCTGTGTGGGTGCAAACTGATGAAATCTTTACTTAATATATACTAAATTGATCTTCTGTATATAAAGAGAATTGAAAATGAATCTTGATGTGAATGGAATGGGAGAGGGAGCGGGAGATGGGAGGGTTGCGGGTGGGAGGGAAGTTATGGGGGGGGAAGCCACTGTAATCCATAAGCTGTACTTTGGAAAGTTATATTTGTTAAATAAAAGTTAAAAAAATTTAAAAAAGTGGAGGTTCTCTCCTCCCTTCAGAGAAAGGCACCTCCCTCTTTGAAGACCTGTTCTTTCCACTGGGATCTCACTCACAGAGATCTTTTTGCCAGAGTGACTTGGCTTTCCATGCCTGAAATACTCTCATGGGCTTTTCAGCCAGATCCGAGTGCCTTTAGGGCTGATTCTGAGGCCAGAGTGCTATTTAGGACATCCGCCATTCTATGAGTCTGCTGAGTATCTCACTTCCCATGTTGGATCACTCTCCCCTTTATTTATTCTATCGGTTAGTGTTAGCAGATACTAGACTTGTTTATGTGCTCCCTTTGACTCTTAGTCCTTTCATTATGATCAATTGTGAACTGAAATTGATCACTTGGAATAGTGAGATGGCATTGGCACATGCCACCTTGATGGGATTGAATTGGAATCCCCTAGTATGTTTCCAACTCTACCAATTGGGGCAAGTCAGCCCGAGCATGCCCCAAATTATACATCTCTTCCCTCTCTTATTCCCACTTTTATGTTTAACAGGGATCACATTTCAGTTAATTTTCAACACTTAAGAATAACTGTGTGATAATTACAGAATTAAACCAGTCATATTAAGAACCTCCACTTTGACTATGACCTTGTCTAAACAAGATAAGAGTCGGAGAACTCAAGGGGCTTCCATAGCCTTGGAAACTCATGACTGGTGCATAGGGAGATTACTGATGCCATAAACAGGAGTGTCAATTTGTAAAGTCAACAACAGGAGTCACTGTGCACTTACTCCTCATGTAGGATCTCTGTCCTTAATGTGCTGTACACTGAGGCTTAATGCTATAACGAGTACTCAAACAGTATATTTCACTTTGTGTTTCTATGGGGGTGCAAACTGTTGAAATCTTTACTTAATGTACATTAAACTGATCTTCTGTTAAAAAAAAAAAAAAAAAAAAAAAAAGAAACTATCAATTCCCAACTTGACTCTCACTGGGATTAAACATGACAATAGGTCTGATCTGATTTCATCATCATTTAAAAAAAAAATCATCTATTATTTTTCACTTTATGTTTCTGTGTGGGAACAAACTGTTGAAATCCTTACTTAAGGTATAATAAGCTGATCTTCTGTATATTAAGATAATCGAAAATGAATCTTGATGTGAATGGAAGGGGAGAGGGAGTGGGAAAGGGGAGGGTGGTGGATGGGAGGGACGGTATGGGGGGGAAAGCCATTGTAACCCATGAGACGTACTTTGGAAATTTATATTCATTAAATAAAAGATAAAAAAAAAAAAACCACCCAATACAAAAAAAAAAAATTTAAAAAAGAATGATTAAAAAAAACTGATTTTCTGGCACCTCAGCTCAATAGACTAATCCTCCACCTAGTGGCACTGGCACACCGGGTTCTAGTCCCAGTTGGGGCGCCGGATTCTGTCCCGGTTGCCCCTCTTCCAGGCCAGCTCTCTGCTGTGGCCCGGGAGTGTAGTGTAGGATGGCCCAAGTACTTGGGCCCTGCACCCCATGGGAGACCAGGAGAAGCACCTGGCTCCTGCCTTCGGATCAGTGCGGTGTGCTGGCCGCAGCATGCCAGCCACGGCAGCCATTGGAGGGTGAACCAATGGCAAAAGGAAGGCCTTTCTCTCTGTCTCTCTCTCTCTCACTGTCCACTCTGCCTGAAAAAAAAAAAAAAACAACCTGATGATCAATGGCTGTGTTCTGGGGAGCACCAGGGTGCACGTAAGAAGCTGTGTTGGATGCAGACACAGTACTCTCAAGGAGGAAGAGAGTCATGATCACAACTAATTAGAAACAAGAAAGGTTGGAAAAGCAAAGCACCAAGGAGTTAATAAATCTGGGAAAGGTTCTTGGGAGAGGTGGCAGTTGAATTAGGCTTTAAAGGATAGGAGCTAGAGAAGAAAGACAACCAAATTGGGGGGATTGTGACATGAAAACAGAACATATGGAGATACTTTAAAAACTATTGAATGAGTAACAGTGTAGAACATTGAGATTATTTATTTTTTAAAAAAGATTTATTTATTTACTTGAAAGGCAGAGAGAGAGAGAAAGAGAGAGAGAGAGAGAGAGAAAGAATCTATCCACAGTTTTATTCCCCAAATGGCTGCAATAGTTAGGGTTAGTCCAGGCCAAAGCCAGGAGCCAGGAACTCCATCCAGGTCTTCCACATGGGTGACAGGCAGTTTGACCATCCTTCACTGTCTTCCCAATGTATCTTGCAGGTACATAAGTGCAATAGCAGGGAGCTGGATCAGAACTGGAGTAGCCAGGACTCCGACTGGCACTCCAATATGGGATGCTGGTGTCCCAAGCAGTAGTATAACCTGCTGTGCCACATTGCTGGCACTGTTAGGATTTCTTTCTTTCTTTCTTTCTTTCTTTCTTTCTTTCTTTCTTTCTTTCTTTCTTTCTTTCTTTCTTTCTTTCTTTCTTAACAGGCAGAGTGGACAGTAAGAGAGAGAGTCAGAGAGAAATGTCTTCCTTTTCCGTTGGTTCACCCCTCAATGGCCGCTGCGGATGGCACCGTGGCTGGCACACTGCGCTGATCCGAAGCCAGGAGCCAGGTGCTTCTTCTGGTCTCCCATGCGGTGCAGGACCCAAGGACTTGGACCATCCTCCACTGCACTCCCAGGCCACAGCAGAGAGCTGGACTGGAAGAGGAGCAACCGGGACAGAATGCAGCGCGCTGGCGCTGCAGGCGGAGGATTAGCCTATTGAGCCACGGTGCCAGCCTGTTAGGATTTCTAATTGAATGGGAGGACAGAGTTTTGGGTCAGAGGGAATCTTTGTGTTGGCAGTTGGAGAGGGCTAGAGGGAGAAGATGGTTAAAAAAGCCTCAAAGTTGCCAAGGCAGGAAGGACTTGTCTCCCCAAAACTCATGTTGATGTTGAAGCTCTAATATCTTATGTTGAGGGTTGAGGGATTAAGGCAGAGACTTGATCTAATTATGGCATCTGAGAGAAGTGTCTGTGGGAGTATTTGGATAATTGGGGTACCCTCTTGAAGGGTGATTCTAACAGAAGCATTGACTATTTGAATTCAAATTCAGTCTAGGTTCTCTCTCCCTCTGCTTCCTTTCTCATCATGTGATCATTCCTCTGCACCCACCATGAGCAGACTGCATCAGACACTGGACTGTAGGGCTGTCTGATCCCGAGCTGTACCCTCCAAACTTTAAGTTGAAAGAAGCCTTTTCTTTCTTAAGAAGCTCCTCTAAGGTGCTTTAGTTAGGGTAACAAAAAGTGGAACAATACAATATATAAACCTATTTATAATTTATTCAAAAGAAAGACACACACACACACACACATGCACAAACACACAGGGATCATCCATCTTCTGTTTCATTCCCCAAGGCCTGCAACTCAATCCAGGTCTTCCAAGTGAGTGGCAGGGACCAAACTTCTTGAACCACCACCTGTTGCCTCTTAGGGTGTGCATTAATAGGAAGCTGGATCAGAAGAAGAGGAAAGACTTGAACCTAAGGACTCATATATGGGATGCAGGCATCACAATTGGAATCTTTTTTTTAAAGATTTATTTATTTATTTGAAAGGCAGAGTTTGAGAGAGGCAGAGGGAGAGAGAAAGAGAGAGAGAGAGAGAGAGAGAGAGAGAGAGAGAGAGAGAGATTTTCCATCTGCTGCTCCACTCCCCAAATGGCCCCAACAGATGGAGCTGAGTCGATCCAAAGGCAGGAGCCAGGAGCTTATTCTGGGTCTTCCACACAGGTTCAGGGCCCAAGGACTTGGACCATCTTCTACTGCTTTCCCAGGCCATAGCAGAGAGCCGGATTGGAAGTGGAGCAGCTGGGACTTGAACTGGCACCCATATGGGATGCTGGCATCTCAGGTAGTGGCTTTACCCACTACACCACAATGCCAGCCCCACAAGTGAAATCTTAACTGCTGTGTAAATTGTATGTTCCTAATCTTCATTTCAGCAGTGCATCAGGAAAGGAGTTGGAGTTGGAGAAAAAACGATTATATACTGGAGGACTTCAAATCCCTAAATGTTCATGGAGCACCTGCCTTTAGAAAAGTGCATTAGGCCATTCCTTGCTCTGACTTTGAGAAAAGTTTTCCTAACTTGTACAGAGTTCTGTACCTTGAAGGTACATAATATCAGCTTGTGGCCTTTCTTATAAGGCAAATGCTCACAAACCTACTACTGCTGTTATCAAATTCCAGAGCCCCCAAATATCAAGGGGGTGGGACAGAATGATGCATTTTCTTTTTTTTTATTTTGACAGGCAGAGTTAGACAGTGAGAGAGAGATAAAGGTCTTCCTTCCGTTGGTTCACCCACCAAATGGCCGCTATGGCCGGTGCGCTGTGCCAATCTGAAGCCAGGAGCCAGGTGCTTCCTCCTTGTCTCCCATGAGGGTGCAGGGCCCAAGCACTTGGGCCATCCTCCATTGCCTTCCCGGACCACAGCAGAGAGCTGGACTGGAAGAGGAGCAGCCAGGACTAGAACTCGGTGCCCATATGGGATGCTGGCACCGCAGGTAGAGGATTAAGCAAGTGAGCCACGGCGCTGGCCCAGAATAATGCATTTTCAACAAGTGCCCCAGAGAATTCTGTTGGCTTAGTCCCCAGCATTTGAGAAATCCCTTCCTGATTCCATCCTGAGACATGGAGCCAGCTGTGGAGGTGATGCTCCTGGATTCTGACCTGGATCTTCCATGACGCACATGCTGTTTCTGAGAACATAACATTATGATGGAAAGAGTCCTGCAATGAGAGCTCAGGATACTGAAGACTGGTCTCAGAAAGGTCACGAGTCCTAAGTGCACCTCCCTGGTCCTATCTCCTCATATTTACACTGGACAGCCTGGGTATGGATCAGAATCAGAGGCGTTGACCCATGACACACCTGAAGCCAGTAGGAATATCATGTTGGGCTCACATGGTGATTTTTGTAAACATTTGAAGACACTTTTAAAAATCAAGAGTATAAATATCTCATTTAGTTTACTTACATTGTCACAGCTAAATGTTTACTAGACCTGAGAAGTGTAGTAAACAGCACAAAGATGTGCTGTTTTCCCTCTGTTGTATCTCCTGGCCAGCTTTATTCATTACTGGTTAAGTGTCTTTCTAGCCCTACAAATATCTATGAGTTTGAGATCTCTGGCTTACCTGTTCTTGCATGTTCTTTCTATATCCAATGAGTTCAAAGCCTACTAAATGATCTTTAAAAAGTTAATCATTAGCTTCCTCTTATGTAAATCAGAACAGGAAAGTCTTGCTTGGTCAATTCCTCTGAAAGTATTGGTCTGCTGCTATCTTTCACTAGCTGCACATCCTGTGTCTGCCTGCTCTGCTATTGTCTCTCTCCTAAACGGAAGCTCTTTCTTGTCGCTGACAGAAGCTCTCTGAGGCCAGCGGAAGTCGTGGATATCCAGAGAGTTCAGGCAGGCCAGCCAGATGAGTGGGGATTGGGTGCGCCCAAGCCAGGCTCTAATCTGTGCTATTTGGGTCCTTGTAGCTGCCAGCAAGGGTGAGATGTGTTATGGGAAGATGGGATGGGGGAAGATTTTCCACTGAAGGAGTATAGTTATTTCTCAGAGGTCTTGGAGGGCCCATGGGCAGCCCTGTGGTACCTTGGGGTTCCAGTTTCCTGGAGCTGCTGAGAACCCAGACCACAACTTCTTTCTGGGATATAGAAAGAGCATGAAAGACTCCGGTCCTGCCCTTGGGCACTGGGGAGGGACATGGGATGGATGGAGTCCTGGCTGGGGAAACAGGACTTTGATGAATGAAATGATATCAGAACAATAGTGCCAAGACTCCTGGGTTCTTCTGGTTAAGTAGCTGGGCAGTTTTGCTCTCAAAGTTCCATGTTCTATGTGGAAACCGAGTTGCCCGCATGCCCAGTCTCCCCAAGTGCCATCTTCATGTCCCTGGAAGCGAATGAGCCAACTCAGTGGGCATCTGCATGAGAATTTCTAATATTTTCACTGATGTGTATTTATTTTGCTGTGTATGAAAAGCATACCCCTATTTCATCAAATCACAAGTTCCTTGATGTGATTGCTAAGGACTCCTCTAAGTTGAACTTTAAAAGGAGTTTATCTGTATTTAATTCTCAGAAAAATAAACAACTGGTAAGTGCACAGGTGGTGCACAGCAATTATGCTGGTGGGTGTGGAAATGATGGAGGTTGGGGAGCCTGGTGAAAACAATTTTGTGGAGTCTTGGTCATTGAGTCCCACAGAAAGGGAGGGATTCCACACAGCTGGAGAGAAGTGAGTTCATGGCTTGTTACTGGGCTCCAGTATTCTAATGGAAGTGGATTCATGGAGAGAGAACCCAGAGACTCGTGGCTTTTTAGCCTCTCAGCAGGGTAGAGTGTGATCTTTGGGGAGCTCCGCGTTGGATGGAGTTCCTGCCTCTTCCCACTTATGTCCTTGTTCTCCCCACGTTTCCCTCAGGGCCTGTGAATGAAGTGCCACAAAGAAACACCAGGCTGGGATGGGTCGAGGGAAAGCAAGTCACTGTGCAAGGAAGCCTCATGCCTGTCAACATGTTCCTCGGGGTCCCTTTTGCTGCACCCCCTCTGGGACCCCTGCGATTCACAGATCCACAACCGGCAATGCCCTGGAATGGCTTTCGAGATGCCACCTCCTACCCTAAATTGTAAGACCAGGCTAGGTCTCATGGGTGGCCTGAGACTCAGAGTTGGGAGAGGGGTGGGCTCACTGAAAAGGAATGAAAGTTGTGAACGAAAACCTACCCAGGGGGAAACGGGAGGAGGTGCAGGCACTGCGGAGGAAGGCAGACCACTGCAGATCTTGGCAAGTCCTTCAGTCATCTCAGTGCTCCCAAACTTGCTGGTCAGCAGAATGGGAGAAGGCGTTGTTGGAACCATACAGATTCCTCAGGCTCCCTTCTGAATCAGAGTCCTCTGATCTGGGCCCAGGAAACTGTATTGTCTGAAAGCTCTCTAGAGATTCTGAGCACCAACCAGCACTGGGAAGCAAGTGAGGGGTTTCTAGAGTCTTGGGTCAGAAGGGACTGTCCAGGTGTTTCCACTCGACCTGTCTCCTGGGCATGGCCTCTATGGTGGCTTTAGAGGGAAGACCCACACCAGACTGTCAAAACTGAACCTAAGGTAATGCCTGGCCCACAGTGGGAACTATACAGACACCTGCACGTGAATACTGTATGACACAGGTGTCTTAGGAAGTAGGGAGCTGCCAGTCACTGAAGATTTTCAAGCTTGGGTGGGTTACTAGTTAGCAGATTAACTGGATAATTTATTACCAGGTAGAGGGGTGAAGGAGACTTGTGGGTAGGCAGTAAGACTTTCAAATTCCCAATAATCTTCTGATGTTTCAGATCCTATGTAGCCCTCAGGTTGGACCACATGGGTTCCTGGCACTGGGGTCCCAAGAAAAAAAGGAGTACCCTGGGGGCCAGGATGCTCCCTAGACCACAGAAGATGACCTACATGACCCAGGGACTGAGGACATTAAGCTGAAATTCATTGGTTGATCTGTTCATTCATTCATTCCATTAAAATTGAGAACTAATTCAGTAGTTGGCTCTCTGTTAGGACCTAGCAACACTATGGCAGAGGATTAATAGCTGCCTCAGGAGGACATAGACTGGTGGTGTTGGGGGAAGGACATGAGTAATGACTGACAATTAAAATAGAGAACAACAAAGGCACCATCAGGAGGTCAGAGAAGGGTGTCGGGGGGAACACAGAGAACCACTTAGCCCAGCCCCCCTGGGATGTCAGGGATGGCTTTGCTGAAATGAGCCAGGCCTGAATTTTTGCTAAACAACACACGAAGGGGCTGGGGACATCAAATGTCTGTCGGAGAGTGCGTTTGCAGCAGTGATTTCCCACTGCTAGTACTGTTCACTATTAAGAACACAATGAGCATTAACTGATCAAGTACTGTGATAGACATATCCACACATATGAGTAACTCTCAGTCTTCCCGTGTCTGGCTCTGGGATTGGAGCTAGGAGGTATTTGGAGCTTTTAGCTGCTCACAGTTGGGTTGGAAAGATGATAATTCTCATGCATACACTTATGACAAATTCTAGGCAAGAACACACACATGCAGGCATTTCCAAAGAAAAGCTGCAGTCTAACTGGAAAAGTCCCAGAAGGCTCCCTGCAGGAAGCAATACTGGACTAAATCTGAAAGAAAGGGAAGAATGTGAGCGGGCAGCTATGAGGGGAGAGTTGTCCAGAGCGAGGGGCTAACTTAAGAACCTGGTGGTCCAGAGCGAGGGGCTAACTTAAGAACCTGGATGCGAGGGAAGAGATGTATAATTTGGGGCATGCTCGGGCTGACTTGCCCCAATTGGTAGAGTTGGAAACATACTAGGGGATTCCAATTCAATCCCATCAAGGTGGCATGTGCCAATGCCATCTCACTATTCCAAGTGATCAATTTCAGTTCACAATTGATCATAATGAAAGGACTAAGAGTCAAAGGGAGCACATAAACAAGTCTAGTATCTGCTAACACTAACCGATAGAATAAATAAAGGGGAGAGTGATCCAACATGGGAAGTGAGATACTCAGCAGACTCATAGAATGGCGGATGTCCTAAATAGCACTCTGGCCTCAGAATCAGCCCTAAAGGCACTCGGATCTGGCTGAAAAGCCCATGAGAGTATTTCAGGCATGGAAAGCCAAGACACTCTGGCAAAAAGATCTCTGTGAGTGAGATCCCAGTGGAAAGAACAGGTCTTCAAAGAGGGAGGTGCCTTTCTCTGAAGGGAGGAGAGAACCTCCACTTTGACTATGACCTTGTCTAAACAAGATAAGAGTCGGAGAACTCAAGGGGCTTCCATAGCCTTGGAAACTCATGACTGGTGCATAGGGAGATTACTGATGCCATAAACAGGAGTGTCAATTTGTAAAGTCAACAACAGGAGTCACTGTGCACTTACTCCTCATGTAGGATCTCTGTCCTTAATGTGCTGTACACTGAGGCTTAATGCTATAACGAGTACTCAAACAGTATATTTCACTTTGTGTTTCTATGGGGGTGCAAACTGTTGAAATCTTTACTTAATGTACACTAAACTGATCTTCTGTTAAAAAAAAAAAAAAAAGAAAAGAAACTATCAATTCCCAACTTGACTCTCACTGGGATTAAACATGACAATAGGTCTGATCTGATTTCATCATCATTTAAAAAAAATCATCTATTATTTTTCACTTTATGTTTCTGTGTGGGAACAAACTGTTGAAATCCTTACTTAAGGTATACTAAGCTGATCTTCTGTATACTAAGATAATCGAAAATGAATCTTGATGTGAATGGAAGGGGAGAGGGAGTGGGAAAGGGGAGGGTGGTGGGTGGGAGGGACGGTATGGGGGGGAAAGCCATTGTAATCCATGAGACGTACTTTGGAAATTTATATTCATTAAATAAAAGATAAAAAAAAAAAAAAAAAAAAAAAAAAAAAAAAAAAAAAAAAAAAAAAAAAAAAAAAAAAACCTGGATGCATAAATGTCCCTGGAAGTCTCCCTGCCTGGTTCTTGGTAGGGAGGCTTGGCTGTCTCTTTGCTCCTTGGACAGTGGAGAAGGGGCTGTGAGAGCAAAGTAATTGCTTTTCAACTCAGTGTCCTGCCCTTTGCAAGCTGGGGCCTCCTTGAGCCAGCTTTGTGTGTGTCTCTATTATGGTGGTGGGAGTGTGCTGATAGTTCTTGATACACTTCATCTGCACAGTGAGCTTTCCCCCTCGGCAAGTGTATCGAGGGGAATTAGAGTTAGTTTTCTCACTCTACTTGTTTTGGAAACCACGAGGAGCTGCTTAGGCTTTGTACCAGTAGCTCCCATATGCCTCTTCTGTTCAGATAGAGGTGGCCAGGCCTCTCTGCTGTCATAGCCGTTGACCCCCCCACCCCAGGCAAGTTTGCTGAAAGCAGTTCTGGGGACATTCTCTTTCCTTTCTCCAAGGTGCTTCCAGAACTCAGAGTGGCTGCTCTCAGATCAACACATGCTCCAGGTGCATTATCCCACATTTGAAGTGTCAGAAGACTGCCTGTACCTTAACATCTATGCGCCAGTCCCTGCTCAGGAGAACTCCAACCTCCCCGTAAGGCTGTCTGCTGCACTTGGGGCTCCATCTAGTGGGTTTGGGCCTGGGATTCAGCAAGGGTGGTAGGGTATCTGGAACTGAACCTCCCCTACTGTGGGTTAAAGAGAAATGAAATCACATCAATGACTTGTTTACAAAATCAGTAGAATGGTAGATTTACTTTGCTGACATTTTTTATTGCTTTACTGGCAGTGACTCTACCTTTCATCTTTATTTGTTTTACCCCCTCTTATTATATTTAAAGTTTTTTTGAGAGGTAGGGAGGGAGGGAGATGGGAGAAGGGAGAGGGGAGAGGGGAGAGGGGAGAGGGGAGAGAGAGAGAGAGAGAGAGAGCAAGCTTTCATCAGGTGATTCACACTCCCTGAAGGCCTGCAATGGTCAGGGCTGGACTGGCACCAGAGTCAGGACTGGGAATTCAATCCTGGTCGCCTATGTTCCAAGCTGGTATCAAGAGCTGGAGCTGGGAACTGAAGCTAGGCACTTTGATGGAGGATGCAAGCATCTTAACTGCTAGGCCGAGCACTTGTCTTCTCCTCCTACTTCCTTGCCTCTTAATATTTAATAGCCTGTAAACTTTCAGAAAATATACTGCTTAGAAGAATTCTGGTTTTTTTTTAAATAATTTGAGAAATTTTTCTCCTCCCCAAAGAAACCTTTTATTTAAGGAATACAAACTCCATGCATTTCATAAGTACAACTTTAGGAATGTACTGATTCTTCCCACCACACCCGCCCTTCCACCCACTCTCCCACCCCTCCTTCTCCTTCGCTCATTCTCAGTCCCATTCTCCACTAAGATCCATTTTCGATTAACTTTATATACAGAAGACCTACTCTATACTAAGTAAGTAGTTCAACAATTTGCAGGAAAAACTGCTAATCAACAGTCAAAACAAGGGCTGTTCAGAGTCATTGCATCTTGAAGTTAATTTCACTTTTTTTTTTTTTTTTTAGAAACTTAATTATCCTTAAAGAAGCACTCAAGAATGATACATCTTTTGCCAGCACTTAGACATAATTATAATACAACTCTTTGAGGACAGAGGTCCTGCATGGGAAGTTAGTGCACAGTGATTCCTGTTGTTAATTTAACAATTAACACTCTTATGTATGACATCAGTGATCATCCGAGGCTGTTGACATGAGCTGCCTAGGCTATGGAAGCCTTTTGAATCCACAAACTTTGTCAGTATTTAGACAAGGCCATAAGCAAAGTGGAAGTTCTCTCCTCCCTTCAGAGAAAACTACCTCCTTCTTTGATGACTACTTCTTTCCACTGGGGTCTCACCCACCAAGGTCCTTCATGTAGGGCATTTTTGCCACAGAATCTTGACTTTCCATGCCTGAAATGCTCTCATGGCCTTTTCAGCCAGAGCAGAATGTCTTAAGGGCAGATTCTGAGGTCAAAGTTCTATATAAAGCGATTGTCATTCTATGAGTCTGCTTCCCGTGTTGGAGAATTCACTCTTTATTAATTCTATTTATTATTATTACCAGATACTTAATCCTATCCATATGATCACTCTAATACTTAAGATGGCATTTTTACCACACAGCTTAATGGGATTTGGGGTCCCATAGCAAGTTTTTAAACTGTAAGTAAGTCTGTAGGAATGTATGCAGAACTATACAGCTTTACAGTTACAAACTTCGTACACTTCATAATTACAACTTGAGGAACATGGTGGTTTTTCCCAGTGCCCGACCTCCCATCCTATACTCCCACCCCTCTTCCTCCTCCTTCTCTTATTCTCACTGAGATCTATTTTCACTTGACATTATACACATATGTTTAACTCTATTAAGAGTTCAACAAATAGTATTAAATAAAATTGTTCCTCAACAGTCAAGGGCTGTTCAAGTCATTGCTTCTCAATGACTTCTTAAAGATGATATTTGCATCCTTCAGTTTTTTCAGTTTGTAGCTAACACAGGTAATACTATTAAATATTTTATTTAAGAATGTAGAAATGGGTTATATGACTATAGTTTTAATGATCTGTGCTTACTTTAAAATCTAGTGTATGAGTGAAATGTTCATTTTTCCATTCGATTATTATTTATAGCCTTTGTTTATATTCCCATTAAACTAAGATCTTTTTGCTTTTTACTTGTTAAACTTCTTATTTGGTGAAGTATTATGACTTTATTGTAATGTAAATTTAAAATATGTTATCTCAAAAACTAAAAAAAGAAAGAAAAGGAAGGAGGGTGGAAGAGAGAGAGGGAGAGGGAAGGAAGAAGGGAATGTTTTGATGTTCTTTATTTAAAGATCACATTGAAACTATTAAAAACTAATTGAAAACTAGTTGAAAATTAAGTCTAGTACCTGCTAACGCTAACCGATGGAGTAAATAAAGGGGAGAGTGATCCAACATGGGAAGTGAGATACTCAGCAGACTCATAGAATGGCAGATGTCCTAAATAGCACTCTGGCCTCAGAATCAGCCCTAAAGGCATTCGGAGCTGGCTGAAAAGCTCATGAGAGTATTTCAGGCATGGAAAGCCAAGACACTCTGGCAAAAGATCTTTGCGAGTGAGATCCCAGTGGAAAGAACAGGTCATCAAAGAAGGAGGTACCTTTCTCTGAAGGGAGGAGAGAACCTCCACTTTGACTATGACCTTGTCTAAACAAGATAAGAGTCGGAGAACTCAGAGGGCTTCCATAGCCTTGGAAACTCATGACTGGAGCATAGGGAGATTACTGATGCCATAGACAGGAGTGTCAATTTGTAAAGTCAACAACAGGAGTCACTGTGCACTTACTCCTCATGTAGGATCTCTATCCTTAATGTGCTGTACATTGAGATTTAATGCTATAACGAGTACTCAAACAATATATTTCACTTTGTGTTTCTATGTGGGTGCAAACTGTTGAAATCCTTACTTAATGCATACTAAACTGATCCTCTGTAAAAAAAAAAAAAAAAAAAAAAAAAAAAAAAGAAATTATCAATTCCCAACTTGACTCTCACTGGGATTAAACATGACAATAGGTCTGCTCTGATTTCATCATCATTTAAAAAAATCATCTATTATTTTTCACTTTATGTTTCTGTGTGGGAGCAAACTGTTGAAATCCATGCTTAATGTATACTAAGCTGATCTTCTGTATATTAAGATAATCGAAAATGAATCATGATGTGAATGGAAGGGGAGAGGGAGTGGGAAAGGGGAGGGTTGTGGGTGGGAGGGACGGTATGGGGGGGAAGCCATTGTAATCCATAAGTCGTACTTTGGAAAATTATATGCATTAAATAAAAGTTTAAAAAAAAAAAGAAAATTAAAAAAATAAAAAAATTTTAAAAATAATGTAAAAATAAGTGTTCAGCCTAGCAATTAATATACTCACACCCCACACTGGAGTACTTGGGTTTGATTCCCACCTGCAGCTCATGACTCCAGCTTGTTAGCAATACAGACCCTGAAAGGCAGTTCAAGTAACTGGGTTCCTGCCACTCATGTGGGAAACCTAAATTGCATTTTTGGCCCCTGGATTTGGCCCCAACCCAGCCTCAACTATTGCAAGCATTTGGGGAGTGAACCAGTGGATGGAGCAGTTTTCTCTCTCTCCAACTTTCTGTTTCTGTTTCTGCCTCTCAAATAAATTTTAAACAATGAAATTCAATGTGCAAAATTCTTGTAGAAGTGAATGTGTGAAAGATATATTCTATAATTTTCAGCCACACCCTCCCATCCTCCTTTCTCCTTGCCTCTACAATAGGCAACTCACTCCATTGTATCATTACAGTGATATCTATTGAGTATTTACTATACACCAGGCACAGGAAATTATTTCAAATTCTACAATAACCCAGTGAGTAAGGATGATTGGACCCAAGATGAGGCATAAGGAGGGCATAAGTGACTTCTCCTATGTTGTATGCAGTAAGTGCTAGGTCCTGGCACTAAAGCCAATGCTGTGTCCAGCTCTCCCTTTTCCTCAGTGGCTTTCTTCTTTCCCTGATATAGGAATTGTAGTTTTTAATATTATATAATACAATTATATATTAATATATTTTAATTATATATTAATGTTATATGATGCAATTACAATTATATAATACAAAAGAGAATGGAAGGTGTTTATTATTCAGTATGTGAATACTGATAGTGTCATTTCAAAAATGTTCTATGTTCTCTGGTCCTTGTTTTTCTAACTAATAAGGTTTGTACACTTCTCTTCCATTTTTTTCTTCTCTCAGAAGATAGAAGAAAACTTATATTCAAACATTTTTTTAATTTATTTATTTATTTTGAGAGAGAGAGAGAGGCCTTCCATTTACTGGTCCACTTCCCACATAGCCACAGCAGCCAGAGCTGGGCTAGGCCTAAGGCAGGAGTCTGGAACTCCATCTGGTTCTCCCATGTGGCTGGTGAGGGCCCAATCACTTGGCCCATCCTCCACTGCCTTCCCAGTTTTACTAGCAGTGAGTAGGATCAGAAGCAGAGTAGCTGGGACTTAAATTGGTGCTCATATAGGATGTTGGTGTCAAAACCAACATCCTAACCATGTTGACCACAAATTCAAACACCCTAAGTGGCTCTTGTTCTTATATGTGCTTACAATGATTTCTACTGTTCTCAGGGTCAAAAGCTTAATGACATCAAATAAATACCATGTGAGCACTTTCATGAACAAGCATTTCTCTGTGATTTTTAGATAGAGAATCTTGCCTAAATCTCAGATAACCTATTGAAATTTTATTATTTTTCACACCTTCCAGATGAGAAAATGAGCCTCAGAAGGGTTGAGTCATCTGTTCAAGGTCACACAGCTATTTCGTGGCAGAGCTAGAGCCCACATGCTTAACCTTGGACCTTCTCCAAAGACAAAACCTCTGATCATGCTTAGACTGGGAACTGAGACTGTTATATTTCCCTGAAGAAAGAATATGCCAGCATGCATGGGGAGGGGATATGAGCACCTGGTGGGCTGAAAGCATTGTTCTTCTCTCCTCTGTAGGTCATGGTGTGGTTCCCAGGGGGTGCCTTTGAGACTGGCTCAGCTTCCATCTTTGACGGGTCTGCACTGGCTGCCTATGAGAATGTGCTGGTTGTGACTGCTCAATACCGGCTTGGAATATTTGGGTTTTTCACGTGAGTCTCCCCAGGAGATTGACACTTTAGATCTCCAAGAGACAGCTGTGCAGTGGCCATATTCAGTGCTCATCAGCTTGAGAAAGTGAGCCTTCCTTGGCATTGAGCAGATTTGGTCCTAATTCATTAAATAATTTCAGCAGCTATAAAATTGAAACTTAAAACTTAAGTGAAGTGCAGTTGTGTGTTTCTGACTGACAGACATCCATCCACGTGGTCAATCAGAGGCCTGGTCACCTTCCATCTTGTGGCTCTGATGTGGATCCTCTAAGACCCCAGATCTTCTGCATTTGGCCAGCAGATGGATCGCAAGAAGGAGGTTTTCCTGGGTTAACCTGGAGGGGGTGCTCATTCCTCTGTTCACATACCATCAGCAGAACTGAGTTGCTTGACCACATCCAACTGCAAGGGACACAGGGAAATGTAGCCCAGGTGTATGCCTGGGAGTCAGGGACACAGGTTGTGTGAGTAGTTAGTGGACTCCGCCATAGGTCTCACCCAAGGCTCTTTAAAAGCTCACCTGCAAATAATTATCCCCCCATCTCCACCTGGGCTTCCCTCCCTCCAATAATACCTGCCATGCATTGGACACTCAGTGAACCAAGCATGGTATGTGCACTTGCCGTACATTACTTCAAAGGAGGTTCAAAATAATCCTAGAGTGAAGTTCTGTTGTTATTCCCATTTTACAGCTGAAAAATGGAGGCCCAGGAGGCTTAAGTAATTTCCAAGAAATCACAGAACAGATCTGAGTCTCTTGACCATATCTATTGTCCTGCCTAAAACATAGCAGGATGAGTCTTGACCAGGTGCAGTTTGAACAAAGAATAATAGATGTGGGGCCACATGAGTGTTTGGAGGCCACTATCAGATCCTGTGTGGAAGGAAGCAATTTTTCAAATATGGATCCTACTTCAAGAGGATCAAAAGCTAGTGGGGCAGATCATGCAGGACCATACATATCCACGTTACTGGGTAGGACATGGCAAATTCTCCAAGAGTGGGAAGCAATGGAAGTGGAGGACAGAGCTGCAGAGGACCAGGCAGCTTCTAGAGAGAGATGACATTTGAATTACACCTTGGGGATGTGGTTGATTTGGGGAAAGAGAGGCTGAGATCTTAACCATTCAGGTATAGGTTTCTCAGCATAAACAGAAATGGAAGAACAGAGTCTGATGTGGGTTCCATGATGGGATGGAGGTAAAAGTGGCCGAGCATGGGTCTTGATTGGATATGTGGGTCTAGGAGAGAGAATGTAGAGTCAGAGCTAGCCCAGCAGTCATAGAGAAAGGGAATGAAGGGGAGGAGTAGTCTGGGGGAGTGGCATAAGGAGGGGAGTAGAAGGCAGTCCTGGAATTACTCTCACATGTGGTGTGCACTGCACGAATTCTCACGGTCTAGGTATTTATTTGGTTCTGTTTCATTTTCACTTGTTCCCCTGCTAATTGTCCACCTATCCTGGGAAATAGGCTGTTCTACAAGCACGGCAGCGTGAGGCATGGGTTATAGTTGGGAGCCTAGATTCTGGGGTCAGCCTTGTGAAATCTCAACTCTGCAGCTTTCTAGCTCTTTCTAGCAAGAGAATTTAAGTTCTCTGGGCCTGAATTTCCTAGTCTGTGAGAGGAAGCTGATGTATCCATTAGTGTCCTGATGGCATGTTCACAGATTTCTCTGACAGGAGCTAGCATGAGTTGTGGCCATGGAGAAATACAGCCACTGTCCAGACTACTTCCCAGCAGAGAGAGAGCATGGGATTGTGGGAGGGACATCCTGGTCTGGCTGTATTTTGCCTGTCAGTGCCCCTCATTTCCTGAACACAGCCAGCCTGGGCTATGCAGGCTCTAGAGGTCCGGCTTGCGGGAGCATGGCAGAATCCAGCACCACCTGCTTCTCAGGCTGTGAGGACTCTGGAAGCATCAGCCAGAAAGCCCTTAGAATATTATCAGGCCCACCTTGCTGCTGCTGCTGCTGCTGTTATTAATTTAGCCATTCTCTGAAACCTCTTGCTGCCTTAAAGACCCACTAGCAGCAGGACCCAGTATCTACAGATTCCAGGGTTATTTTTTTTTAAGATTTATGTATTTATTTGAAAGGCAGAGTTAGAGAGAGAGAGAGAGAGAGAGAGAGAGAGAGAGAGAGAGAGAGGTCTTCTATCTGCTGATTCACTCTCCAGATGGCCACAATGGCTAGAGCTGCACCAATCTAAAGCTAGGAGCCAGGAGCTTCTTCTGGGTCTCCCATGTGGGTGCAGGGGCCCAAGGACTTGAGCCATCTTCTACTGCTTTCCCAGGCCATAGAAGAGAGCTGGATCAGAAGTGGAGCAGCCAAGTGTTGAACTGGCACCCATATGGGATGCCAGCACTGCAGGTGGTGGCTTTACCCACTAAGCTAGAGCGCCAGCCCCAATTCCAGGGTTCTTAAGAATACTCTCAAATTGCATGCACAGTCATATTCTGTGCATTTTTCTAGGGTGCATAGCTTTCATTAGATTCTCAAAAAAAGACAAATTCCCCCAAAAGAATGAGATCTAAGGCTAGTTTTCTCAGCTTTCCCAGGCTTCACTCAAGCCCCTCCCCAAATTCCTGGGCAGCAGGAGACAGTGACTGACTGAGATTTCTCACCCTTTTCCTGCCCCCAGCACTCAGGACCAGCATGCTTCTGGGAACTGGGCCTTCAAGGATCAGTTGGCTGCTCTCTCCTGGGTCCAGAAGAACATCAAGTTCTTTGGTGGAGACCCTGGCAGTGTGACCATCTTCGGCGAGTCAGCAGGAGGCATAAGTGTTTCCGGCCTTGTGAGTTCTCTGCTTTGTGACCTGAATGAGGCCCAGTTGGGGAGGAGGATGAATCAGTCACAGTTCGCTAATACTTTCATGTTGAGCGACACTAACAGACACACTGCCTCCTTTGAGCCCCCTAAGTATGGGGATACTTAAAAAGCCTTATGGGCCGGTGCCGCGGCTCACTAGGCTAATCCTCCGCCTTGCGGCGCTGGCACACTGGGTTCTAGTCCCGGTCAGGGCGCCGGATTCTGTCCCGGTTGCCCCTCTTCCAGGCCAGCTCTCTGCTGTGGCCAGGGAGTGCAGTGGAGGATGGCCCAAGTGCTTGGACCCTGCACCCGCATGGGAGACCAGGAGGAAGCACCTGGCTCCTGGTTTCAAATGGGCGCAGTGCACCGGCCATAGCGGCCATTTTGGGGGGGTGAACCAACGAAGGAAGATCTTTCTCTCTGTCTCTCTCTCTCACTGTCTAACTCTGCCTGTCAAAAAAAAAAATTATTTATCTGAAAGACATAGAGACAGAGGGAAGAAGTAGATGCAGAGTGAAAGAGACAGACTGAGAGCCCTCACCTGGTTGATTCTTGTATCGCCAGCAAAACCCAGGGATAGGCCAGGCTGAAGCCAGGAGCTGGGAACTGAATTTGGATCTCCCGCATGGGTAGCAGGAACACAACAATTTGAACCATCACCTGCTGCCAGGATGCACATTAGCAGGAAGCAGGAATTGGAAGTAGAGCCAAGACTTGAACCCAGACACTCCAGTAAATGCAGTATCTCAAGCAATATTTTACTTGTTATGCTGAATGCCTGTCCCGTAATTTTCTTTCTTTTTACACAAAGTTCATTGGTTCCCAAGACATTTCATTGAATATGTAATTGCAATAACAAGTGCAACTAACGAAACAAGTTTGGGAGCAAACGTACCTGATTCTTGGCAAGAAACTAGTGGACTAGAAAGGTACAGAGGTGCTAGAAAACAGCCCGTAGGCCCTGGGTGGTGAGCATTTCCTAGGCATCAGTCAGCATGCTAACTATGCTAATTACGGAAGTTACTTACGTGGCAGTGGGCTAAGAGAGCTTCTGCTGTGTAACTTTTGATAATATCCAAGGTATATTTGTCTTCAAAGTTAACTCAACTTTACAGTTATGATAACAGCTACTATTGCACGAATGAAATTTGACCAGCTAATTTTCAAAGAGTTCATGTTTATTTCCTTTTTTTTTTTTATTTTTTGACAGGCAGAGTGGACAGTGAGAGAGAGAGACAGAGAGAAAGGTCTTCCTTTTTCCGGTGCACCGCACTGATCCAAAGGCAGGAGCCAGGTGCTTCTCCTGGTCTCCCATGCGGGTGCAGGGTCCAAGCACCTGGGCCATCCTCCACTGCACTCCCTGGCCACAGCAGAGAGCTGGCCTGGAAGAGGGGCAACCGGGACAGAATCCGGCGCCCCAACCGGGACTAGAACCCGGTGTGCCGGCGCCGCAAGGCGGAGGATTAGCCTATTGAGCTGCGGTGCCGGCCTCATGTTCATTTCCTTTTAAAACTTTTATTTATTTACTTTCATTTTATTTGAAATGGAATGAGGACGAGAGAGAGAGATTTCATCTGCTGGCTCATTTCCCAAATGTCCACAATGGTTAGGGCTGAGCCAGGCTGAAGTCAGAGCCTGGAACTCAATCCAGGTTTCTCACATGACAGGGACCCAAGTACTTGAATCATCATTGCTGCCTCCCAGTGTACTCCCAGGAAGCTGAATCAGGAGTGCAACTGCTGGGTCTTGAGCTAGGCACTCTGATATGGGATGCTGATGTCCAGAGTGGTCACTTAACCACTGGCCAAACACCCACCCCTCATGTTAATGATTTCCCCTATTCTTCACAACAGTTCTGTGATTTGAGCTTAATGTTTCCTCCCATTTTGCAGGGGAGTAAATGGATGTTGAGAAATATTAAGCAACTTGCCTGAGGTAACTCATCTAGGAATTGAAGGAGCCAGAACCCAGGTGCCACAGTGTTTGATTTCACTTCAAAGTTTATGAGGAAACTGGGGCTCAGGGAGGTTAAGTAACTCGCCCAAACTTTCACAGCTAATCCTCAAACCCCGAGACCAGGCTTTGTAAGGTTACAGCGCTTAAGGAGGCTTTCTGGGAAGTTTTCTTTGAAGGAGTGGATGGTACACATAAGGAGGAGTGTAATCTGGATAATTTCTCTTGGGTCTCTGTGTTCTCTCTCCAGGTTCTGTCCCCCATGGCCAGTGGCTTATTCCACAGAGCCATCATGGAGAGTGGAGTGGCCATCATTCCCTATCTGAAGTCCCCTGATGATGAGAGGAGTAAAGATGTAGGTATCTTGTTAATATCTCTTTAGCTTCCTCTTTTTGGTCAGGAGTCCATAGACCATCACCTCCTCCCTACGTGCTTGGCTTTCCTTATGGACCATGCTCCAGGAACTTGATGCTGGCCCAAAGTGAGCCTTATTCCTTCATGGAAGGTCTGACTCAACAGGCTATGGGTCAAGCTGTGAATGCAGCATTGTTGATGTGCATGAGTGTGTGTGCACATGTATGCTATAGTCCTTACATCTTACCTATTATTCTTTCTTGTGACATATAACTCAGTCTCTTGTGTTATATACAGCCCATTCCTGTATCTCCTCTATTCCACAGGGATTCACTACCTAGAGTAATGTGTTAAGAGATTCTGAGGCTATTTCTAGCCCAGTGGTAAATAGCACTCTGATTAATGGTGACTAGCATGAGATTTCAGGGGTGGGGGTTGGCATATATTTCTGATATTTGTCATCTGTTATTTTGTCTTAACTCTCTACCAGATAGTAAGGACCTGGAAACAAGGATCTCTTTTTGCTTCATACTCCCAGCATAATACCTGAGATATATTAGGAACCATAAATGTTTGCTGAATAAATGAATGAGTTAATGAACTAATTCATTCAATGTTTAAATTGAGCACTGGTCTGGGCAGTCATCTGGGTATTAATCTTTCTAGTGGTAAATCTTCTTAAATATATTATAAAAATAACAATGTTCTAAGAAAGTTGAGACAGAGCTGAAATTGTAAAAATACCCTCAGTATATTGATTTGTGGTATCATTATAGATATAGCTACTTTGAGTTTGTGCTTATATTTATTCACCCCCAGAACATTTATTGAGTGCCCATTGTTTTCTCAGCTCTATTAGGGCCTATTTTGTCAGTGGAGAATATATAACCTGAATTTGGAGGTATAGAATCTTTCTGTTTTTACCTGGAATTTATGGATAGGTTTGGGTGGATTTGTGAATACCCTCGATTGCATGCAGACTTGATGTGCTTGTGATTTTTTCATGGGAGAAGGAAGAGAGTGTGTAGTTTTCACTGGATTCTCAGAGCATCTACGCCTCCCAGAAAATTAGTGACTATCACTTTTAATGGACAAAGTCTACAAATATGGAAGGTCAATGATAGGGCAAGAAGGTATTTTTAAAATTTATTTTAAATTTTAAATAGAGTTATATTTTAAATTAATTAAATTAGTTAAATTTTAAATAGAGTTATAGACAGTGAGAGAGAGAGACAGCGAGAAAGGTCTTCCTTCCGTTGTTTCACTCCCCAAATGGCCGCCATGGCTGGCGCTGCACCTATCCAAAACCAGGAGCCAGGTGCTTCTTCCTGATCTCCCATGCGGGTTCAGGGGCCCAAGCACTTGGGCCATCCTCCACTGCCCTCCTGGGCCACAGCAGAGAGCTGGACTGGAAGAGGAGCAACTGAGACTAGAACCGAGCCCCCTTATGGGATGCCGGCGCCGCAGACGGAGGATTAACCAAGTGAGCCATGGCTCTGGCCCTTGTGCAAGAAGGTATTTAGCAAATGGGCTAGGTAGGGAAGGTAAGGGTTCTCAGGATGACAGGAGATTAGATGAGAAAAGGGTTTAATGAAGGCTGTGATGATCTGAAAGGACATTTCAAAGGAGGCAGAGTCTGGACCTTTAAAGGAAATTGCAGAATTGGTGTAGAAGAAGAAACTAATGTCTAGGGCGTGTTAGGCTGTGGTGGGGTGGGAGCTTGGATAGAGCTGACAAATTGAGCATCTGGTGATTAGGAGCTTGCAAAACTACTCACCACTCTAGGGACTCCTAGCTTCATTTGGCACCCCAAGATTGGACCACCGGGCTCCATGGGGCCTAGTGCCATGCAGCTAAGCTTGTAGGATTCTTCATGCCATTCTACAACCATAGGCTGACACAATGGCATCCCCAGCTCTGGCATTTGCTAAAGATGCCAGGAGGGCCAGGCAAGAGAGTAAGGACAGTGCAGTGCCAACCTATCTTCAGTGTGTTTGTTCCCTTACAGGGGCATGGGACTGGAAATGGCTGTGGCTTCATGTAGGAAGGACCAGCCTATGGCTGCTTGGAGGACACTTCCAGACTTTCGTTTTCCATAGATGCTTTCAATATCATGCTCTGACCTGGTTCTTCTCTGGAAATAGTTGCAGGTTGTGGCACAAGCCTGTAATTGCAACACATCAGACTCCCTGGCCCTGCTGAAGTGCCTGAGGGCAAAATCCTCCAAGGAGTTGCTGAGCCTCAACCAGGTGATGAGGGAGGGTAGAGTTCTGGGTCAGGGTTACCCTTCTTTTTGTAAGTTTGGGACTTGGAAAAGGGTAGGGTTGGGGACTTGTGTTAACAGCTATAAGAGAAAGTGGTATCTAGAACCCTCATGGGTAATTAAAGAAACTCTGGAGAAGGGGTATTGCTTAGCCTGGAGAAGCTCCAGAAAAAAATGCAAGAGTTGTCCCATAAGTCAGTGAAGGAATCTTACTGGGACCAGGGCCCACACTTGCTCCAGAGGCCCCTAGAAGCTGTAGTCAAGCCAGGAGCGGGAAGTTCTATGAATAGGCCATTTTGGGTGGGTAAAACTGAGAACTTTCTAACACCTCAGTTGCCGAGAAAAGGGCCAGGTGAACTGTCCAGCTCTGCAGATAACTGAGGAAGGTCTAGCTGATCCTTTACAAACTTTTTTTAAAGATTTTATTTATTTTATTTGAGAGTGAGAGTTACAGACTTTGAGAGGAAGAGACAAGAGAGAAAGGTATTCCTTCCATTGGTTCACTCCCCAAATGGTCACAACGGCTGGAGCTGTGCTGATCTGAAGCCAGGAGCCAGGAGCTTCTTCCTGGTCTCCCATGTGGGTGCAGCCCAAAGACTTGGGCCATCTTCCACTGCTTTCTCAGGCCATAGCAGAGAGCTGGATTGGAAGAGGGGCAGCCGGGACTCGAACCAGTGCCCATATGGGATGCTGGCACTGCAGGTGGAAGATTAACCTACTGTGCCATGGCGCCAGCCCCTCTCCTTTACAAACTTTTAATCACTGGTGATTAGTTAGATCAGATGATTTTATATATGCCTTCTAACCTTGAGAGCCTTGGATCATCTTTTTAAAAATAATTAATTTTATTTGAAAGGCAAAATGAGATAGAGGATATAGAGACAGATGTAGAGAAATCTTTTGAAATACCTACAACAGTTGGGGCTGGACCAAACTGAAGCCCGAAGCCTGGAACTCAATCTGAGTCTCCCACATAGGTGGCAGGGATTCAAGTATTTGAGACATCATCTGCTGCCTTCCAGGGTGCACATTAGCAGGAAGTTGGATTAGAAATGGATTAACCAGGACTCTGATATGAGATGCAGGCATCATAAGCAGTGACTTTAACTGCTGTGCCAAACACACACCCCTCTTTGGTAGTCTGAAAGAGCAAGATCATCATATGTCAGAACCCAACATTAGTTAACTGCCATGTGATGAATATTTGATATGAGCTATGAGCACATGAAATGTGTAAGTTCTTGACTTAATGTGTGTTTAGCTCAGTCCTATGCTCCCTTCTACTGAACTCCCAAAACAGAAACCTTAAAAAAAACATGATGAGAGATAGGTGTTGCTTTCTGAGATCCAAGAAATATCCCGCAATGTCCAAGGCACAGTGCTCTGAGTAAGACATCTTAGGAAGATGCTCAGTTTGATTTCTGCTGTGGTGGCCATTCTGTCCTTCCCCATTTTGCCCATTGCATTTGTCCCACGTTTCTCAAACTTGAAAATGCATCAGAATGCCCTGGAAGACTTGCTACAAGAAATTTTCTGGGATGCACTCTTAGAGTTTCATAATCAACAGGCCTGGGGTGGGGCCTGAGAATCTGCATTTCTAACAAGTTCCCAAATAACACTAATTCTGCTGCTCCAGGAACCTTTCTAGATGCATTTTGACTAATGCTAGACTGGCTTGGCTTAGCTGAGCTAGGATTTGGGAATAGCAGTTCTGCAAACAGAAGCAGCTACTGAGTTTTCTTCTCTTCCTTGTTGCAGAAAACAAAGTCTTTTACTCGAGTGGTTGATGGTCTTTTCTTTCCTGAAGATCCTATAGAACTATTGTCTCAAAAATCCTTCAAAGTGGTTCCTTCTATCATTGGAGTCAATAACCAAGAATGCGGCTACCTGCTGCCCATGGTAAGATTTGTGGCTGCCTGCCCTAGATACCCTCCCACCACCACCACCACCCGTGATGCAGCTATTTGCTTCAACAGCTGGGAGTTTCCCTAGAGGACCCCAAATGTTATGAGAGCTGCAGCCCATCAGTCAAACACTCAATGATAATCTCCCCTCTCTCTATACGTGGAATCTTAGTCTGTTTGTGTTACTATAACATAATGCTTCATGTTTGCTAGTGTATAAAAAAAGAGGCTTATTTGGCTCATATTTCTGGTGGCTGGCATGGGTTCCCTTGGCTGCACATGGTGCAGATATGGAAAGAGAACTGGCTGTGTGCAGAAGGGGCCTAAGTATATGAAGTGGCCTTGTTTGATAACAATTGGCTCTTGTGAAAACTAACCCAGTCCGGACAAAACTATGTCCTTTCTGAGGGTGGTGCTCCCATAGCCTAATCACCTTCCTCCAGGCCCTACCCCTTAAAGATCCATCTCCTTTCAATACTGTTACATTGGGACCAAGCTTCCAGACTACAAGCCCTTGGGGGAGATCCAAACCGTAGCAGAGGGTAATTGAGGACTTGGGGGAGTCACCACAGTGTTTGCCTTGCTCCTCATATGGAGATGGAAAAAACAACTATAAAAATAAAAGAGACAATTAGATCTATTGGATCTTTTCTAAAAATGATAACATAATTATTTCAAATAAAAGTAGTTACCACTATAGAGATACACTCCAGTTTGGAAAACGTCAGCCCTTTAAACTTTTCATGTCCACCCCTGATTCTGGCATTTTGACTTCCAAGAATTCAAGTTGAAGCATTATTAAATCATTTAATCCACTCAACAAGTATATGTAGAGCATTTACCACATGCTTATAAAAACTGAGCATCCAATAGAGAACAAGTCACATGCTTTCAGCTTTTTCCAGCTTCCCCAAACCCCATAACATTTGGGGCTGGGCTGTCGCTCCCCCTCTTCATGGAGGAACGACACCAAACCCTGCCTAGGCTTCATATCCGAGTCACGGCACCATTATGTCGCTCCCCCTCTTCATGGGGGAACGACACTAAACCCTGCCCAGGCTTCATATCCGAGTCACGGCACCATTATGTCGCTCCCCCTCTTCATGGAGGAACGACACAGGACCCTGCGCTGTTCTTTGGTCTGCTCGGCCCTCCCCGGGTTTGCTGCTGGTTCTTCCCGGGTTGGCTACCGTCCCTTCCACCTCCGTGGAAGGGCGGTTCCCCCTAGCCACTTTCCCCACTTCCGCGGGGGAGCGGCACACCGCCAGCCGGCTCTCTTGGGGGCTGCACAGGTGTTCCTCTTAGATGTTCCTGGTGCATGTTGTCTCTCTCCTCCTTTATAGTCCTCTTCCACCAATCCCAACTCTGCTACCCACATGCCGAGTACGCTGCTCTCCTGCAATCAGGAGCAGGTCCTGCTGTTTATTGGTTGAACTGGAGGCAGCTGTGTAGAAGCTGTTTCCTCCTCTCCCAGCGCCATATTGTGGGAGAGCAGATGCATAGAATAAGTCTTAATTCCAGTAACTTGGTCTAGTCTGAGTTGCTCCCCACATGGGCTAGGCTAAAACCAGGAGTTTTGAAGTCAATCTGCGTCTCCTATGTGGGCATCAGGGACCCAGGTACTTGATACCTACTGCCTTCCAGGGCACACATTAGCAGGAAGCTGGATGAGAAGTGGAGCTGGTACTGGAACCCGGGTACTCCACTATGAGAGGTGGCTGTCCCAAGTGGCATCTTAGCTGCTGCGCCGCCTGCCTGTCCCAAGCTTACATTCTTGAGGGAGAAGACAGATGAAATCCATGGTTCAAAAGACAACTTCAGAAAGTGCTGAGTGTTCTGAGGACAGAAGTGGAGAGAGATGGTGTCTCCAGGGAGGACAAAAGATCAAAGGTCAAGAGAGACTTTGAGGAGAGATCATTGAGCTAAGGCCTGGATGTGGAGAAGGAGCCTTGACTCTGGGACTTTTTTTAAAAAAAGATTTATTTATTTTACTTGAAAGCCAGAGTTACACACACACACGCACACACACAGAGAGAGAGAGAGAGAGAGAGGTCTTTCATCCTCCTCTGGTTCACACCCCAATTGGCCACAACGGCTGGAGCTGTGCCAATACAAAGCCAGGAGCCAGGAGCTTATTCTGGGTCTCCCATACAGGTGCAGGGGCCCAAGGGCTTGGAGCATCTTCTACTGCTTTCCCAGGCCATAGCAGAGAGCTGGATAGGAAGTGGAGCATCTGGGACTTGAACCGGCGCCCATATGGGATGCTGACACTGCAGGCAGCAGCTTTACTCCTATGCTGCAGCGCCGACCCCAACTCTGTGATTTAAGAGACCCTTCCCATTGGAAATATGCTTTCCATGTGTTCTCAGCAGATTGGATGATTCAAATTCATCATACCGTCAAAGTCCATTTATATAGTCCAACTCCTTGTTTTTATCTTTTCCTTTTTTTAAAAATTTTATTTAATAAATATAAATTTCCAAAGTACAGCTTTTGGATTACAGTGGCTTTTCCCCACCATAACTTCCCTCCCACCCACAACCCTCCCATCTCCCACTCCCTCTCCTATTCCATTCACATCAAAGGTATTTGCCAAGTTATAAAACTAGTTGGTGGTGGCCTAGAACCAGAATCCTGAGTTAGAGTTGTTAGAGTATGCTCGACCATTCTTAATTTGGTCTCCAGAGCAATCTTTCAGGGCCAGTGGGGTTGGGTATTTTTGTCCTCATGTTGTAAAGGTGGTGCCTGAGTCACAGACTGTGTGCCCTGGAAAGGGGGAAGGTGCTACTGATGATAGCTACCACTATAGCCATAGTGACCAGTTCCCGAGTGCTCTCCATGTCCCATGTACATGCTGTATCTGTGCAACAACTTGAAAATAGCTATTATTTTATAGTTAAAGAAACTGAGGCTCAGAGAAGTTAAAGTTATTTTCTTGTCTCCCAGCTAGTAAGGAAACAGTGATATATAATTTTTATACATTTAGACTCTGCCTTAAATGCTGGGTTCTTTGCTTTTTGACTGAGCCTCTTCTGTTACCTGTGACAAAGGTCTAATGTTAGTGCCTGCTTCACTGATACACATCAAATACCCTGAGATATGGTAAGTACTCAGTAGATGCTATGTATTGAAATTTTACAAGTGACAGGATGGAAATTGGTGCTCAGAACCTGTATCAGTGCTGATATTCCATGTGAACTTGGAGTTAGCCCCATTCCTGGTTGTTGGAGACCATAAGAAATCCTAAAGACAACAACAAAAACAAAATGCCAGCTTCTTAACACACACAGAGGACTCTCAGTGTTTAAATTATACTCATGGATAACTTGAATGACTTTGGAGACTCTCTCGCATTCCAGAAGACAAATCCATTTAAGTATCTATGGCTAGTGATTCATTATGCCAAGGTTTCCAGCAGAACATGGGCCAGGGAAATTCATTTGAGAAGTAAATAATATTTTTACCCTCTCATGTTTTTCCACTGTAAAATTTCTAGAAGATGATCATTTCACAAATAATTATATGAAGCTCTTAATAGGTAGCCAGCCCTGTTGTCAGTGATTTGCAAATATCACCTCTCTCAGGTGGGGACTGTTGCCATCTCCATCCTATAGATGGGGAATCTGAGATATGAAAACGTGAGGCCCCTGTCAAGTTCACAGCTCGTGAACTGCAGGGAAGAGATCCGAGTTCAGACCATCCGGCTGCAGGGCTTGTGCTCTCAACCGCTGCTTCACTGCCTGACCCCCTACTGCTGGCTCCTCGGAGGCCCAGATTGCAAAGGCCTTGGAAGGAAAACAAACCACTAGTCTCAACATTTTCTGGCTTCCCTTTGAACTTGATGTCAAAGCCTGTATTAGTCAACTCAGGCTGTCATAACAGAATACCATGGACTGGACGGCTTAAACAACACACAGTTATTTTCTTATAGTTCTGGAGCCTAGAAGTCCAAGACCAAGTGTGGGTGGGTTTGGTTTCTCATTGGCTGGCAGATGGCCACCTTCTTGCTGTGTCCTCATATGGTCTATCCTCTATGTTCTTGATTCTTGGTGTCTGTTTGTGTGTCAATTTTCCCTTGTTAGGACATTATTAACCAGACTGGATGAGGGTCCACACTACATCATCCCCTCTTCAATGGACCTCTCTCCAAATGAAATCATACACAGAGATAATGGAGTTAGGGTTTCAAAGTATGACATCAAGGGGTATACAGTTCATCAGATAATGGGGTCATTTCCTCTGGTTGGGGGTTACTTGGGCTCCTGCATGTGGCTGCCTGGGGCTGAAGGATTTCCTACTGTTTCCATCCTCTCCTTGGGAAGTCAAATGCCCAGGACCTCAGAAAGACTGGTTTCTGACCAGAAGACTCACAGAAGATGCCCTCCTTCTCTCCACAGAAGACAATCCCTAATATCCTTGATGGATCCAACAAGACTCTTGCCCTTCATGTGATACACACTATACTGGTAAGTGAACTTGGATGACTGGGACTCTCCAAAGAGTCATCCACTTAACAAACATCTCTGGACTATTCTCAAGATAGGATCTGGGGGCATAGACATTTCTTATTCATTTACTCGTTCAACAGGTCTATGCTACACATAGGCCTGTAGTCCTTCATTTACAGTCCAAAAACCTTAAGGACTTTTGAAACCAAGCTGGACTCCAAATCTGACCTTGACTGATTTGTGGCCATTAGCTTTTATTGTTTCTACATGTTCATTCACTAATTTGTCCTACTGTTCAGATGTTGCTATGTGGATATGTTAATGTAGGTATTGAGGTGCTGCCCCCAACCCCAGAGGAATGTGGAGAGGTTGGCTGTACTCAGAGAAGCTGCTTGCAGTATTGCACACCATGGAAGGAGTAGAACCGTCATCCCAAGGATTGGAAATAGGAGGAAGAATGAAATAATTTGGCTTCCTCTTGGAAGGAACCCTCTGAGTGCAATGTAGGCCATATTGGGAGTAGAGGATCCCTCAGTTCCTAAGGCTATGTGGAGGGATGTTGGATGACTCCTGGCATCTGTTGCTGAGAACTGGGACTAAGGTTTGAGAGACATTTAAAATATAAGTTGGATAGTAGACCACAAGGCTGGATTGGAGATGGGTGCATGGAAGAGGTGATCACAGGTCTGGACTTCAGTGTAGGGGAACTCTTGAGAAGGAGGGCATTTCAAGAGCAGAAGTTATCTTAAGCCAAGTCACAGTAGTAGGAAATAGATTATATGAGGAGGTACAAGAGGAATGGGAGAATATGTGGTCTCTCCTAGCCCTGGCAGCACACCAGGAGCTGCTTTGCACATGATAAGTAGTTCTCTGATGCAGGATGCATGGCCTTGCTCCAAAACTTCAGGGGTGTGCACTGTCACTAGCCTAGAAGGATCACCAGTGACTGAATAAGACTGTCTACCCATCTTGGATACCTCTAGCCCTATGGGGCCTACTGACCATATGATTCAAGTGCCAGGCCCTTGCACCCCAACCTGTACATGCTGCAGAGCCCACCCTTGCTCTGAGCCTGATTAAAAACTATAAGGCTTGTGAAGATCCAATAAATGGATCTGAGCATCATTCCCAGATGTGGCATCTGCTGCCATGCCTCAAAATTTCAAAGAAATCTACCAAGGGCTGTGTGTGGCAATGGTTTGAGGTATAGCAATTTGTCCAGCATCCCCTGGAGCGCCAGATTCCATAAAAATATCACCATTGTGGTAGATCCTTGAATCCTCATAGAGTTTACCTTGCACCCTCCTAGTTTTGTTGGTGGAGCAAGTTAAGGGAGAAAACCTGAAGGCAGGTTTATGCTGAGTCAAAGAAGGCATCAAATGCCCCATTAAGGCACTCAGCAGCGGAACCAACAGAACCTACTCTGTACCAGCAGTGCTTTTCTCTTCATATCTCATGCAGCAACCTGTGTTCCCACAGATGAGCATATGAGGGTTCCAAGAGACCAACTGGGTTAGATAAAATAACAAAGAACTGGAGGCAGTACCGAGACCTGGAGCAAAGCCAATTTCATGATGTGTGGCTCATGTAGTCAGAAGGATCCTACTTTTGGGTTGATGCTCTGCTGTGCCCATATTGAAATTCTTAATAGGTTTTAAAAATTTTACGTATTTATTTGAAAATCAGAGTTACAGAGAGTGGGAGAAAGAGAGGTATCTTCTATCTGCTAGTTCACTCCCCAAATGGCTGCAACAACCAGTGAAGCTAGGAGACTGGAACTCCATCCGGTCTCCCACATGGGTGGTAGGAGCCCAGGTACTTGGGCCATCTTCTTCTGCTTTCCCAGGCACATTAGTATGGAGCTGAATGGGAAGTGGAGCATCCAGGACATGAAATGGCTTCCCCTGTGAGTGCAGGGGCTCAAGGACTTTGACCATTTTTTTGCTGCTTTCCCAGGTATACTAGCAGGGACCTGGAAAGGAAGTGGTGCAGTTGGGACTCAAATCGGTGCCCACTTTGGATGCTGGTGTTGAGGGTAGCATATTAATTTGATGCACCACAATACCAGTCCTGTTTCTTAATAATTTTTACAGAGGAGGCCCACATTTTCATTTTGCATTGAGCTCCGCAAATGGTGTAACCATATCTGGCCAGGAGTGACTCTTTCTTAAGCATGTTAGTGAGGTTTGTCACTGTGCTTAGAAGCATGATATTTGAATGCAAATAGACCCATTTGGACCAACCACTTACACTTTCTAAGCCTCATTTTCCTGACCTGTGGAATGGGGCTAATTTTGATACTTGCATCATGAAATTGCTGTATGGATTACCCAGGGCAATGCACATAACGTATTCAGAAGTATGTCTGCACAGGCAAGTGCCTAATATGCTGACCATTATGGTGATCTGGATCTCCTACGATTGTGATGTCTTGCAGAACATTCCTCCCCAGCTTTTGCATGTTGTGTCTAATGAATACTTTCGTGACAAGAACTCTTCAGTTGAGATCCGAGATAGTCTCCTGGACTTGCTTGGAGATGTGTTTTTTGTGGTCCCTGCGCTGATCACAGCTCGCTATCACAGAGGTGAGTCTCTGAGCAGCCCCAGGACCACAGCCCGGTGAGGCTTATGGCAGCAGGGATCTAACTTGTCTGTTGGCCAGCTGTCTGCTCCTCCTCTCTGCTCCTTCACTGAGAGGGATCCCCAGGTGTGTCTGAGACACGACTGTGCCATGTTGAGTTTGCAAGTTCCTTGCCTTTCAGAGTTTGAGAATGTTGGTCAATACTTGTTTCTGTCCCTTCCTGTTTTTCAGGACCATGTTAAACATTTCTACCTTCCCACAATTTTCTGTGACCCATTCTCCAAGATATATATATATATTTCTTTTCTCTTTGGAGATGTCTTCCATGACATCCTAGCTATAAGGAGTATGGAACAATCAGGAAGGAAGATTACTTGTAGGGATGCAATCCTAATGCTTCTTTCTCTCCCTGGCTTCCTTCCTCCCATCCCTTCCCTTCTCTTGCCCTCCTTTCCTCTCTTCTTCCTCTGCCTTCCCCTCCCCCTTCCTCTCCACCTTTCCCTCCAACTCCCCTTTTCCCTTTCCTTTTAATGCATTTATCAAAGGTATGCTATGGCCCGCACAGCGGCTCATTAGGCTAATCCTCCGCCTTGCAGCGCCAGCACACCGGGTTTTAGTCCTGGTCGGGGCACTGGATTCTGTCCCGGTTGTCCCTCTTCCAGGCCAGCTCTCTGCTGTGGCCCAGGAGGTCAGTGGAGGATGGCCCAAGTGCTTGGGCCCTGCACCCCATGGGAGACCAGGCTCCCTGGCACCTGGCTCCTGGCTTCGGATCAGCGTGGTGTGCTGGCCACAGCGCACCAGCTGCGGCGGCCATGGGAGGGTGAACTAACGGCAAAGGAAGACCTTTCTCTCTCTCTCTCACTGTCCACTCTGCCTGTCAAAAAAAAAAAAAAAAAAAAAGGCATGCTATGTGCCTGGAACTGTGAGCAAAAGAGAGACCATGCTGCCATTTCACAAACATTCTAGTAGAGGAGATTGGTAACAGAAAAACAAGTAAATCTAGAATATCTTGGATGATAGTGCAATGGAGTAAAATCTGGCAGGGAAGGTTAGCAGTGACAGGGAGGTCACTGTTTTTAAAGTCTGCCAGGATGATACATGACAGATTAGATGAGGACTGAGTTTGGCAACATGGAGACCACGGATGACACTGAAAAGAAATATTGTGATGAAATGATGGGGGACTGAAAATTTTACTAAAATGGGTTCAAGGTAAAATGAGTAAACTGATCTCTACACACAGTAGCATTCCAATATCAATCAAAATATTAGCAGTGGTTTTGGAGAAATACTTTTACTAATCCATATCCAGAATTGAGCTCTTATATTTCAGTAATAAAGACAATCTTTTTCAATAATGGATTAAAAAAACTTGAGAAGATACCTTATAAAAGAAGATATTTGGAAATTCCAAAGCCCACAAAAAAGTGCTCAACATTATTAGTTATCAGCAAAATGAAGTAACAATTTTCACCCACTGGAGTGGCTAAAATTAACGTGAATCATACCAGGAAATATTGACAAGGATGTGGAGTGTTCAGAATTCTCATGTACTGATGGTGGGAATGTAAAATGGTACAACCACTCTAGAAAACTGGCAGTTTCTTACTAACTTAAACACCTACCTACTCTATTATCTAACTATTCTACTCCTAGACAGTCACTGAAGAGAGATGAACGCATTTTCCATACAAGAGACTTGTACACAGCAGCTTTAGTCACAGTATCTCCAACCTGGAAACAACAACCCAAATTTCTATCATTAGATGAATGAATAAGCAAATTGTAAAACATTCATGCAGTAGTAAACTACTTGGTGATTAAAGAAAAATCTAGTAGGGTGGGCATTGTGGAACAGGTTAAACTTCCATTTGGAACTCCCACATCCTATATCACAGAGTGCCTAGGATGGAGTCCCACCTCTGCCTCCAATCCAGCTTTCCTCTAATGTGCCTGGGAAGCAGCATATGATGGAAAACAAGTACTTGGGAGACCCAGACGGAGGTCCTGGCTCCTGGCTTTAGCTTGACCCAGGCCAAATTGTTGCAAACATTTAGGTAGTAAACTAGTAGATGGGAATTTCTCTCTCTCTTATAAATAAATAAATAAAAGCTTAAACAAAGACATTACAGAGTAAAGATTTTCAGAAGAGAAGCGAACGAATGTGGGGTGCACATGCATGGATTAATCGTGGGAGCAGGAATGAGCCTTGCTCCATTTGTCTCCATACAGTTGAACCAGGGTAGATGAGAGGAAGTCACAACCAGGTAGATCTGTGTTCAGTATGAAGGACTTTCTTTCTAAAAAATTATTTATTTGAAAGGCAGAGTGACAGTGAGAGAGAGAGAGAGAGAGAGAGAGAGAGAGGTGTCTTCCACTGCTGGTTCACTCCCCAGATGGCCACAACAGCCAGGGCTGTCCAGACTAAAGCCAGAATCTTGGAACTCCATCTGAGTTTCCCATATAGGTGGCAGGAGCCCAAGCACTTGGGCCATCCTCCTCTATCTTCCCAGGTGCATTAACAGGGAACTCGATTACAAGTGAAGCAACTGGGACTCAAAGTAGCACTCTGACAGGGGATTCCTGGGGTCAGAAGCAGCAGCTATATCGGCTGCGCCACAGTCCTGTCCCCTGAAGGACTATTTCAAGGAGTAGAACTATTGCCTTCTCAGGCTTCCTGAGGGGTAGTTATCTCGTTGTCATTGGGAGTATGAGGGCTGTTGTAGCAGGAACGCTGGTCTCAAAGGAGGAGGGGAGAAGTTAGGCTGCTGTAGGCCACCTCTTGTCTCTGAGCTGTTCCACCTGTGGATCTGTAAATCCAGGACTTCAGAGCTAGAGATGCAGGGCTGGCCCCTGCTCCGCACTGTGTGCATGCCTGACCTTTCCTGACCTTTTCTCAGATACTGGTGCACCCGTCTACTTCTACGAGTTTCAGCATCGACCCCAGTGCTTTGAAAATACGAAGCCTGCTTTTGTCAAAGCTGATCACTCTGATGAAATCCGCTTTGTATTTGGAGGTGCCTTCCTGACGGGCGACGTTGTCATGTTCGGTAAGGACCTGACTGCAGGGGGGCTCCTGCTTTTGCAGGTGGGGAGAAGATTCTGGGTCTCCACAGTTAGCATAGCTCCCTGCTCACCCCACTGCTCTGCAAGTCCACGGTGACTGGTGGGCTGGAATTAAATGACATCCATGGCTTAAAGACCAGCACATCCTTTCTTGGGAAAATGCCTGCACTTAACTTTAAGAAACCAGTACTAAAAAGAGCTACAAGCGTTTTCTCAGTGAGTATTGAATTTTATACCAAAGCCTGCAGGGTTAGGTATTTTGGGGCCCTCAGGCAATTTTTTGAAAAACAATTAGAATTATTTTCTTCTTTCTCATTGACTACTGATCTCCCTTCTCCCTGCCCTTCTCAGAAATCCCATGAAGCTACCACCCATGCATTAACAAGCAGGGACCATGTTTTTTCCATTATTCTAGCTCAAAATTGTCTGGATCCAAATGCCTTGTGAATTGGTATTAGTGATATTTGCTCATTTATTACTGAATTGATGACATGTTCTTTGCCTCAAATAATCAACAAATCAAATGAGATTATCAGTAGAAAACATTAAAGAAAAATTGCACATGTGGTTTTATCACTAAAATATTTAGCTAAGAACAATACAATGTACTAGTCAATGAAGACAGGATCTCCCTTAAAGGGGTGCTTGTTCACTGTGGTTTATTCATTATTTCATTTCTTCATCCTCATCTTATAACAAAGATAACAGCAGGACTACCTAATAGGTTGCCATCTAAGATTGAATGAAACAATTTCCATAGAGCACACAGTTGAGTGCTTAATAAATGATGTTATTACTCAGTAACCATTACTGGGCCCATTCTGTGTGATGGCACAGGGACTTTCCAAACTGGAAAAAATATGAACACTGAATGTATCCTTGATATTTAAAGAGCTACTAAAATCAATGAGAAAAGAACAACCTAATAAAAAATTTGGCAACAGATATAAACTGACATTTTATGGGGAAGGAAACCCAAGTGACTTTTAAATGTATGAAAATCCATTTTACCTCACTCACCACATAAGAACTGAAGACTAACCTTGACTGGAGAATCATTTTTCATCATTCAAGTTGGGAAGAACAATGCATTTTCAACAAAGGATTCAAGCAGGTGTGGGAAACAGACCATTCTATACATTATTAGAAGACTACCAACATTTAAAATCCGTGCAGTCTTGACCTTGGCAATTTTTCTTCTAGGATTTTTTGTGCAAATATACTTCCACATGTGCAAAAATATATGTGCACACTGAAGCATTGTTTTTGCCAGCAGAAGATTGGAAACAAAATGAACATCCATCAGTAGAATACTGGATACATGAGTTACAATATTATGTAACTGTATATATATTTTATATATACATAATTTATGTCTAGGTATTTATAGAATTATAAATGGAAACTTTATAGGTGACAATGTCCTGGCTACAATTTTAGTAAAAAGAAAAAGATCTAGAATATGTGGCAAATAGACTCCCAAATGTGTGAAAAGAAAGAGCTTACTTATACCCTGGTGCATGTGGAACCTGCTTTCCTGTAAGTGCCTGAAAATTTGATCACACTGGTTGCCTCTGAGGTTGTAACTGAAGGGTCCGAAAGGAAGAGAAGGAAGGAAACTGATTTTCATTAGATGTTGGATTTTCTTACCATATTTTGGATTTTGGCCTTTGTATTTGACTAAGTATTGCCTTTTTAAATGAAGAAATATAATATAGTTGCCCCTCTCTATACTTGGGGGAAAATTGTATATGTACTAGACATTCATAGACTTTTTTCTTGTCATTATTCCCTAAACAATACTGTATAACAGCTATTTAATTTACATGATATTAGATATTCTTTTGAAAAATAAGTTATTGATTTTTATTTATTTGAAAGGTAGAGGGACAGAGAGAGGGAAGGAGGGAGGAAAGGAAAGGAAGGGAAAGGAAAGGAAAGGAAAGGAAAGGAAAGGAGAGGAAGAGAGAGAGAGAGAGAGAGAGAGAGAGAGAGAATCATTTGTCTCTTGGTTCCCACCTAAAATGCCCACAAATAGCCAGGGCTGGACCATGCTAAAGCCAGGAGCCAGGAACTCCATCCCAGTCTCCCATATGAGTGGCAGGAAACCAAGTACTTGAGCCATCACTGCTGCCTCCCAGGTTGTGCGTTGACAGGTAGCCAGAAAGAAGCAGAGGTGGAACTTAACCCTAGACCCACCAATGTGGGATAGAGGCATCCTGAGTGGAGGCTTAACCCACTGTGCTACAACCCCCACCCCTGTATTTGGTGTTCTAAGTAATCTAGAATTTGATATATAAGGATATATAAGGATTTTGGTATTTGTGGCAGGTCCTGGAACCAAGCCCTTGAGGTATTAAAGGACAGCTGTAATTAATTGTTTATAAAATATGTGCATATGTGTGTGTGAGAGAGAGAGGTTGAGGGTCTGTCCTCAATGAAACTGCAGCCTCATAGGAATGGTTGGAAGTGCACAAGGGCGCAAGGTAGACTGGGAAGATGCACTGTTTGGAAGCCACCATTGCTTGTGCAAATCACAGGTGCTCTGAGCCTCAGTATCTGCATACATGGAATGGGTACAATGACTTGGCAGGCTTGTAAGGATCCAATGGGAAGAGAGATTTGAAAGGGATTCATGGAATGTGAGATGCCTTGTGCTTCTGAGGAATCACTGTGAGCAGCTGGATTTTGTGATTGTCTCCTGCAGAAGGAGCCACTGAGGAGGAGAAATTGCTGAGCAGGAAGATGATGAGATACTGGGGTAACTTTGCTCGGACTGGGTAAGTGAGTGTGTCATGTCCCCACTACTGGGTAATGAACCTGTTGTCTCCCTTCACATGATGTCAGAGGATGTCAGTCTCACTTCTGCTGCTCTCACTCTCAGGAATCCGAATGGGGACCACCTGCCTCTGTGGCCAGCCTACAACAAGAACGAGATGTATCTGAAGCTGGACTTGAACATAAGTCTTGGAGAGAGACTGAAGGAGCAGAGAGTGGTGTTTTGGACCAACACCTTTCCCATGATAATGTCCACTTCTGAAGCTCTCCCCAGTCCCCTGTCTTCCTTAATCTTATTTTCTCTGCTCTTGCCATTCCTTTCTTTTTCTGCTCCTTGAGCAGTTAGTTATCTTTGTATGGTTTTGACTTCCTTTCTCCTGCTGTAATTTCTCCCACAACCATGAACTTCATTCTGAGTTTAAGTGCTTTGTGCGGGGCTCTTTGTGGGGTAAGTGGCTTTGGTTGATGTTTTACAGACTTAGGGATGATTCTTCTGAAATTCTTTGTAACATCAAAAAATGCAATTTGTCTTAGATAAGATTTCTTCAGTAAATCTGGAGAAGGGCTGGCCTATTTTTGTAATAACAATCTTGTTAACTGCAATAAAATCAGAATGTAAAATATGTACAGGCAATAGAATTTAATTCTACTGATAGTTACTCTCCCTGCCAAACCCAAGATCAAACAGGCTTTCTATTAGAGAAGATATCTGTGTGTTTCCCAAAATGTGGGTCCCCCACCCCCAATTCAGGGGGCTTCTGCCATAAGCCAAGTTGGGATGTCCTGCTGGTTTGAGCTGGGTCTCTTTTCTGACTCAGTGGGATATGCAGAGGAGGTTTTTTTTTAATCCTTTTTGTCCATGGTCAATGTCCCTAGCCAATTTGCTATAACTGAATTCCACATTCTGGGTAGTTTATAAAGAAAAGAGGTTTATTTAGCTCATGGCTCCAAATGTCCAAGAGCATGGCACTGGCACCTACTGAGCATCTGATGAGGACCTTCCTTGTGCGTCACCACATGAGAGAGCATCACGTGGCAAGACCGAGCAAGCAAGGCAGAGACAGTCTGCTTTCATCATGAGCCACACCCACGACAGCCCATTAATCCACTAATCTGTTAATCTATAAATGGATTAATCCATTCCTGGGGACAAAGTCCTCATGACCCAACCATCTGCTAAGGGTCCCACCTGACCTCATCTCTTAATATATTTTTTAAAGATTTATTTATTTATTTGAAAGTCAGAGTTACACAGAGAGAAGAGAGGCAGAGAGAGAGAGAGAGAGAGAAAAAGAGAGAGAGAGAGAGGTCTTCCATCCAATGGTTCATATTGACCAATGGTTCAACGGCCAGAGCTACACCAATCCAAAGCCAGGAACCAGGAGCTTCCTCTGTGTCTCCCACATGGGTGCAGGGGCCCAAGGACTTGGACCATCTTCCACTGCTTTTCTAGGCCATAGCAGAGAGCTGGATTGGAAGTGGAGCAGCCAGGACTAGAACCGGCACCCATATGGGATGCTGGCGCTTCAGGCCAGGGCGTTAACCCACTGCACCACAGCACTGGCCCCATCTCTTAATATCTAATGGGAATCAAACTTCAACATGCACTTCAGTGGGGATGTTCAAATCATAGCCATGGAAACAAGACATCATCCAAGGTCAAGAACCTAAAGATCAAACATCCGGCGGCCAGTCAGATCAGGGACTCCGAGAGAAGAAGCTTCTCTGATGGGGATGAGACAAATCTACTACTCAAGAAGTCAACATTGGGTGCCAGACATATGCCCCTGGGCACATGGTGGTGAACAGAATCACGGCCTCTATCAAACAGTGAGAAGGCAGGTGTTAAGCAAACATGCACACAGGTGGATATTTTAAGACTCGAATTTGATAACCACTACTCAAGAAAAGTAAGGTGTTTAAAGAAAGTATAACAGAGGGATTCCTAGATTGAAATCATAGGGGCTGTCTCTGGAGAACTAAAGTAACTTCAAGTTCATAGGAAAATACAATTAAAGGTATGAGTTTATTTTGGTGGAAAAAAGTTGAAACTCATGCATAGTTTTTCATAATATATGCTTTCCATGTATTATGAAATAAATTTGCATCATCATTCAAAGAATATATTCACTTTTAAAAATAATTTTTAAAAAAATTTGAGGGGGAGATAGAGCACCCCCACCTGTGATTTACCCTCAAATGCTGTCAACAGCCAGAGGTGGACGGGGGGCAAGAGCCAGAAGCTGAGAACTCAATCTAGGTATCCCAAGTAGGTGGCAGGGACCCAATTATTTGAGCTGTCACTGCTGCCTTCCAGGGTTCGCATTAGCAGGAAGCTGGAGTCAGGAGCTGGAGCCAGGAATTGAATCCAGGTACTTCAGTGGGAGATGCCAACTTCTTAACCACTAGGCTAAACATTTGCTCCAGCACATACTTGTAATAGCATTTAATCCATATTTTTTCCACAATAATGCACCAGGGTAATTCATTTTTCTTTTTGATTGCTTCAAGATCACACATGAATTATACAGAATAGGGAAGTTTTTGAGACATGAGTACATTACAGTTCCTCTGGCTCAGAGATCGCCAACTCCCAGACTGAATCTGACCCCCAGAAGTGTTTTGTTGAGCTCACACAATTTTTAAAAAAAATTTTTTTTGACAGGCAGAGTGGACAGTGAGAGAGAGAAACAGAGAGAAAGGTCTCCCTTTTGCTGTTGGTTCACCCTCCAATGGCCGCCACGGCCGGCATGCTGTGGCTGTCGCACCACGCTGATCCGATAGCAGGAGCCAGGTACTTACCCTGGTCTCCCATGGGGTGCAGGGCCCAAGCACTTGGGCCATCCTCCACTGCACTCCCTGGCCACAGCAGAGAGCTGGCCTGGAAGAGGGGCAACCAGGACAGAATCCGGCACACCAACCGGGACTAGAACCCGGTGTGCCGGCGCCGCAAGGCGGAGGATTAGCCTAGTGAGCCGCGGCGCCGGCCAGGCTGATTTCTATATCAATGTTTGGAACAACCACAGCCCCCAAACACTGCTCAACTCATTTTTCGAAATACTGTAGTATTAAATGACATCACATTCTTCATGCTTGCAGTCCGAGCATCCTTAAATATGGTTCTAGTTTTGACAGGTGTCTCTCTAAGGGGTGTACATTTCCAGATATAGGGTTCTCTTCCTCCTTCCTGTCCAAATGCCATTAGATGTGTTATGGGGGTAAAGCTGACATATGTATGTCACCTGGTATCTTTTTTTAAAAAAATTAATTGAGAGCTTGATATCAAGGATGTGAGAAGAATCATTTGGGGGACTGTCTCAAAATTCCAACAGCCAGGCCACTCCCCAGCCCAACTAAAGCAGAACCTTCTTGGATGGAAACTGGGAATCCGTGTTTTCCATCTCCAGGTGTTCTGACATACACCCTGATTAAGCGCCACCAAGTCTGAATGGTGTGGTTTGTGTACTTTCCACGTTGCTGGGAGCACTCCCCACACAAAGTCTGCTCTAAGATCTGCCTGGTGTGGATATGTGACAACTTCTTTGCTTGTTCATCTGAACATGAACATTTATGGGCATAATTTGATGAGTAATTTTGGGAAGAGCCTTTATTTTTTAACATGACTTAAAAACATCCAGATTCGCAGAATATGGACTAGGTCAAAGGTCAGCCCTTTTAAATTTTTTTTATTTTTGACAGGCAGAGTGGACAGTGAGAGAGAGAGACAGAGAGAAAGGTCTTCCTTTGCCGTTGGTTCACCCTCCAATGGCCGCCGCTGCAGCCGGCGCACCGCGCTGATCCGATGGCAGGAGCCAGGAGCCAGGTGCTTTTCCTGGTCTCCCATGGGGTGCAGGGCCCAAGCACCTGGGCCATCCTCCACTGCACTCCCTGGCCATAGCAGAGAGCTGGCCTGGAAGAGGGGCAACTGGGACAGAATCCGGCACCCCGACCGGGACTAGAACCCGGTGTGCCGGCGCCGCAAGGTGGAAGATTAGCCTATTGAGCCACGGCGCCGGCCTAAAGGTCAGCCCTTTTAAAATGTTACCTCTTGTGTTCTACAATTCACTTTCCTAAAGAGCCACACTCTTTCATGCTCATCAGCAACACAGATGTATATCATATTTGAAACCACCTCTGCTTCTCCATCGTTTAAAAACATAAAATATTTATTCTCTTTTTAATTGAAAAGTAAGCAATTTAATTTCTTTTTACAGAAATATTACTTCTTCCCTATTCCCCCCAGCACACACACACACACAGACATCAGATCAAACCAAAGCAAAGCTTTAGAGACAAACCTTGTCAGTCTTCACCCATGAGTTTACCAGTATCCAGCAGAGGGCAGCATCACAACAGAAGAAAAATAGCTTGTTTCCACTCAGACTCCTGGGGTGCTGGTGATTTGACATTGCACATCCATGGACGGAAAAGAAGCCAGCACTAAGAGATTAAATTATAAACCAGCAGCATATACCGTTCTCCTTTTTCTCTGTAACATATGGAAGGGTAAAAGTATAATCCACCACTTGTAAAGATGACTGAAAGGACTAAGCTCAGACAGGATGGCAGTTGGGTCTGCAGTGTTTTTCTTTCCCGAAGTGTCCTGGGGGGTTGCCTCAGATGGGAATGAGGGAGTCCCTCCCACTTGGGCTGCCTGCTCCTTCTCCTCTTCCTTTGAGTGCCCTTTGGACTCCAATAGTTTTCTCAATTCCAAAGCCCAATTCTCTCTCAACCTCTGGCCTGAGCAGCAGGTCACCCACTTGGGTTCCCCCTTGTACAGGAGTGTGGATAGAGTGGGAGATGTTTTCAGGCCCTGCACCTGGAAAGCTACCCTACCTTGTGCTGCCCCACTTCCCTCCCTTCCCACAGCTGGGATGGATGCCATTTAGGCCTAACTGTTGTGCTGCGCCAGAGGTTGTGGGAAGAGTGTGCCTCATTTTATTCTCTAGAAAGGGAACAGCTAGGGAGAGCAAAACCTGCCTTATTGTTTGATTGTATCCAAGTATAAGGGCATTAATTGGCAAAGAGCAGGCTGTGCTCCGTGGGAGGGCTGGAGTTCAAGTCAGGACTTGAAGGGTGGGTAGGAAGAGGAACAGCCTCCATTGGTATTCTGGAGTCAGGGCCATGAATGTGCAGTGGTTGAGAGGGGGCCGCCTAGCCGGTGGTGTAGTTGGCATTGGCAAGGTTGGCCCTCATACTTTCACATTTAGAGAATAGATGTCTTCTTTTTGTTAAGATTTATTTTTATTTTTATTTATTTAAAAGGCAGAGTGACAGAGAGACAGGGAGAGTCAGAGAAAGAAAGAGATCTTCCATTTGTTGGTTTACTCCCCAGATGGCCTCAACAGACGGGGCTGCTACAGGCCAAAATTGGATGTCTGGAGTTCAATCCAAGTCTCCCCTATGGGTGGCAGAGGCTCAAATACTTTGGCCATCTTTGGCTACCTTCCCAGGTGCATTAGCAGGAGGCTGGATAGGGAGAGGAGAATCCAGGTCTCAAACCAGCACTCTCAAATGAGATGCCACATCATAGGCAGAGAATTAACTCACTGTGCCACAGTGCTGGCCCTCAGACTTCTTTCTTTATGGGAGATGATGTGGTAAGAGGTGAATCTATCTATCTATCTATCTATCTATCTATCTATCTATCTATCTATCTATCTATCTCTGTCTATATCATCTATCTATCTATATCACTTATCATCTGTTCTTCTCCACCCCTTTATATAATAGTATTTGAAACTCTATTTACTTCTTGGATTTTTATTTATTAGAGTCAATTTATTCAATGTATTATTTACATAAATTTAAGTTGTATTTCTGTTTGCTCATGCAATAGAGTCCTTCCTAAAATAGTTGCCATATTTGATCATTTATATTCTATTCTATTATTTATATGGTCTTAACCTTGATTCCTCCATTGGGTAACTTCTTAAAGGCTGGTCTACACTTTTTTTTTTTTTTTGACAGGCAGAGTGGACAGTGAGAGAGAGAGATAGAGAGAAAGGTCTTCCTTTGCCATTGGTTCACCCTCCAATGGCCGCCACGGCCGGCGCGCTGCGGCCGGCGCACCGCGCTGATCCGATGGCAGGAGCCAGGAGCCAGGTGCTTTTCCTGGTCTCCCATGGGGTGCAGGGCCCAAGCACCTGGGCCATCCTCCACTGCACTCCCTGGCCACAGCAGAGAGCTGGCCTGGAAGAGGGGCAACCGGGACAGAATCCGGCACCCCGACCGGGACTAGAACCCGGTGTGCCGGCGCCGCTAGGCGGAGGATTAGCCTGGTGAGCCGCGGCGCCGGCCTACACTATTAAGTTTTAAACTAAATACAGCATATATCCAAGAAACTGTGTGTGTGTGTGTGTGTCTGTGTAGTTTGTATGTAGTGTGAGTGTGTTTTCTAAAGATGCAAGTGCTAGAAACTTGGTTCCCAATGTGCTGATGTTGAGAGGTGAAGGAATCTTCTAGAAGTGGGTTTAGTACAAGGTAGTTAGGTCCATAGGACACTTCCCTCAGAAGGGATTAAGGCGGGTTGTGTGGAGGGAGTTAGTTCTCACAAGAGTGATTTGTTATGAAAAGACCAAGCCTGGCTCCTGAATGGCTCTGATCTCTTCCTCTCACATGCTCCCACATGATGCCAACTTCTGTGCTGTGATGTAGAAAAGGGAGCCTCTAGCATCTCCCCAGAGGCCAAATGAATAGGACCCCATGAGAGTTGACTTTTAGCCTCCCAAACTTGGAACTAAATCAGTCTCTTCTTTATAAACTACCCAGAATCAGGCATTCTGTTTCAGCAACAGAAAATGGACTAGTACAGAACACACATAATACACATAATACATAATATGGTCTTAATGAACTTTCACACATTGGTTGCAGTTGTCTAATAAATACCCAGATTGAGAACCAGAATATTATTAGTATCCCAGAAGAAGCCACTTGAGCTCAGTTCCAGGCCCTGCATATTTCTTTGTTCTTCCTTGTTCATCTACTTACAATTTTAACCACTGTTCTGATTTCTAGCAACACATGTTAGTTACTCTGGGTTTTGTGCTTTCTATACACAGAATAGTGAACTTGTGAACGCTTATACCTGGATTTCCTTTCTCAACATCATGTTTGTACATTTATTTGTATTGTTTTGCTAAATAGCACTGCTGTGTAGTCACTCATGGTATGGGTATGTCATATGGAATCCATTCTACTCTTGCTGGCAATCTTAAATAGTGTATTAATCTGTTCAGGTTGACATAACACAACACCATAGAGTAGGTGGCTTAAACAATAGAAAATATTTTTGTACAGTTCTGGAAACTAGAAGTCCTGGATTAAAATATGGCTGAGTTGATTCCTGCTGAAGGCTCTCTTCCTTTCTTGTTAGATAGCTGCCTTCTTTGTCATTACATGATCTTTCTTCTGTGTGCACCAACAGGGAGAGAGAGAGAACCCTGGTGTCTCTTCTTAAAGGGAAATCAGTTATACTTAACTCTCCAAACTTATGACTTAATTAACCTTAATTACTTCCAGAAATACTTGATATCTGAATAGAGCTGCACTGGGGTTTAGATTCAATATCAAAATTTGAGGAGGAGAGGGAACATTACTCAGTTCATAACAGATAGTGTTTAGTTTGTGATTATTATGATGTTGTCATGACTATTCTAGAACTTGTATTTTAATGCATTTATGCATGCATTTATCTTGATTATACTCCACTGAGCAACTTTGCTGAGTCATAGAGGGTGTGTATGTCAACCACATAGACATTCCAAAAGTTTCCCAAAGTAATTCACTCATAGACAATCCTACCAGCAGTGACAAAGGGTCACCTCAGTTGTTAATACTAGCTATTTTCAGAAGGACTGGTACACTTGTGTGGTACACTTTTGTGCCTTGGTTAATTTTAATGCATGGATCAGTTGATTTGTGAAACTGTGCTCCTGTTAATAAATCACTGAGTGGGGCAAAGGGAACTACTGGCAATGGGTTAATATAAGGACAGGGACAACCTATCTGCTGCCATGGGCTCTAGTTGGGTGATCAGGGATTGAGATCAAGAGTTGTCATCACTGCAGCTGTTACCTTGATTATAAAGGAACTCCTTCCTTTTAACCCTCAGATTTCTGGATAGAGGTCACAGGATATTGAACCCTGCTGAGGCCCTTCTAGTTCTGGGCTGTAATCAGGTGGTCAGAGTCCATGGGGCTTATCCAGTTCTGGGATTGAAGAAGCAGAAAACTTTGGTCTCAGGGGTAAATCTCAAGGGGGAGAGTTCCCTATGTGCACAAGTGAGGATACCTGCACCTGCTGCCTTTACAGATACAAACTGTCTCTAAATCCATAGGGTCCTGCTCTCTCTCCATTTTGCATGTCGTTGGGAGTGTCTCTTCACACACTGACTTTTTTTCCCATTGATATACATATTTTGATCTATTTAGCCAATTTCTTTTTTTTTTCCAAAGAAATATTTTATTTAATGAGTACAAATTTTCTAAGTACAACTTTAGGAATATAGTGATTCTTCTCACCAGACCCACCCTCCCACCCCAATTCACACCCCACCTCCTCCTCCCTCCCCCATTCCCAGTCCCATTCTCCATTAAGATTCATTTTCAATTAACTTTATACACAGAAACCAACTCTATACTAAGTAAAGATTTCAACAATTTGCACACACACACTCAAAAACTATTTGGGAATAAGTTTTACAGTTAATTTTCATAATACAACACATTGAGGACAGAGGTCTTTCATGAGGAGTAAGTGCACAGTGACTCCTGTTGTTAATTTAACAATTAACACTCTTACATATCATGTCAGTTATCACCTGAGGCTCTTGACATGAGCTGCCAAGGCTATGGAAGCCTTTTGAGTCCACAATCTCCATCAGTGTTTAGACAAGGCCGTAAGTAAGGTGGAAGTTCTCTCCTCCCTTCAGAGAAAAGTACATCCTTTTTTGATGGCCCCTTCTTTCCACTGGGGTCTCTCTCACAAAGATCCTTCATGTAGGACATTTTTTGCCACAGAGTCTTGGCTTTCCATGCCTGAAATGCTCTCATGGGCTTTTCAACAAAACCAGAATGCCTTAAGGGCTGATTCTGAGGTCAGAGTGCTGTTTAAAGCAGTTGTCATTCTATGAGCCTGCTATGTGGATAGCCTCACACGTTGAAGCACTCTCTCCTTTTTAGTTATATCTATTTTTAATACCAGGCATTTGATCTTATTGATGTTTTCTTTAACACTTAATCTTATCTATATGATCATTTTAACACTTAGTATGGTCACTTTAACACTTAAGATGGCATTTTTACCACCCAGCTTAATGGGATTTGGGGTCTTGTGGCAAGGTTTTAAACTGTACCCTTAGAAGTAAGTCCATAGGAATATATGCAGAACTATACAGCTTTTTGCTTTCTGTGTTCCACAATGGTTCTCATTGCTCTGTGAATTTCCATCTTCCAAACTGGTCCCTCCCCATCTGTGTGTACATGTGGGTTTGTAGCTTTAAAGACCTTATTTTAGGCCTTTCAAAAGAACTTGGTGGGGGGAATAGAAATTGCCTGGGTCTTCTTTCACAGGCAGTGGTGAACTGCTTTTTCTTACATAAATGTCTCAAAGCATTATTTTTCTACATTGCATCAAATGGTAGGAATATTAAATGGATTATTTAATCATTTACCGTTTGGGGGCATTCAAATTATTTTGTATATTTTGCTTTGTCAGATTCACTCAAGTGAATATTTGATATGTATATTTATGAGCTTTTTTGGAATTATTCCTAGAGAACAGTGTTATTATTTATGTATGGCAAACCAGCAGATGAGGGTAAGACTGCCATTGAGAAGACAGTTGGTTACAGATTCCTAGAGGAGGGGCCATTCCAGGCTGTAAGGAGTGGGAGCCACATGGAGAAGCACTAAGCTCAGTCAGAAGGTGTTGTTTGAGGAATCTAGGCAAGTACATTTATTGAAGTTTCCATGGGAAGGGAGAGGCAAGGTGGAGTAAGTGGTTTAGGATGGGGTATTCTGAATAACTGCATTGGACTCTGAGGCTATTCCATTCAGAACCTGGCCCTGGGGTGATTAAGGCAGGTGAATCTTAATCCATAGAGTGAGAGGCTGATAAGAAATGGTTAAGGGTATGGGTTCTGGATTTGTTGAGCTATATATGAAAGGCAAGTTCACAGTAAATGTTTTACTCTATCTAGGAACGAGCTAATCCTGGGTGGGGCAGTCCCTCCAGGGTCAGCAAAGCATCAGAATGGAGAAAATAAAGAGCATGGCTATAGAAATAGCCAGGACAGTGGGATACCCCATTTAAGAGTTAGCATACATTTTGCCTTACTTCCCCTAAGAAAGCTTTTACTAATTTATCACCTCCATCAGTGATGGAAGTTCCTTGGTTTTCATACTCTTGATAATACTTGGCATTACCACTCAAAGAGAATTGGTGAAAATCCTTGCCAATTCCATTGGTACAATTTGAGTATCTGCTTTGAATCTGCATATCTTGCTGTGCACATTATGGGTCTGTAAAATTATATTTTAATGTGCATTGCCTGAAAACACTGTAGGCCTGGTTGATGGGCTAGAGGGGAACTGTGAACTGAAGCATCCCACCCTCACCCAAGCTTGTACCCGTCACTGATGTGCTCCTGGTCTTTTTCAATGGGAGGACAGTTAGACACAGAATAGACCTACTTTCAGCTGCTGACAACCCATGAGGCGTTCCAGAGATTTAATCCTCCCCTCCTCACCTCTACCATCAGTGACCTTCTAACGTGAGAATCAAATTTGGGGATCTCAAAAGGAATAGCACTGTGTGTCAGTTTCCAGCTAGCCCACGAGGTATCCTGGAGGTTTCATTCCCCCATGACCTGACATGAGAGCAGAGGGCCAGCATCAATAGCGCTTGGGGTTTAGGAAAACATTTGTGCTATGCAGCTTTATGAAGAATCTCATGCTGTTTATTCTTGCTGGGTCCTCTGTGAGCCAAAAGGCCACATATTCATGGATTGGAAGTGGATCAGCTAGGACATGAACTGACACACATACAGATTGCTGGTGCCACAGACAGTAGCTTAACCCGCTATGCCACAACACTATCCCCTAATTACTCTTGCTACAACTTCCAATACTGTGTTAAATAAGAATGTTGAACATGGACATTCATATCTTCTTCTAGATCTCAGAGGAAACATCTTCGGGTTTTCTCTATCCAGTCTGATCTTGATTCCGAATTTGTCAATTGTAGCCTTTTCTGTTTAGGTATGTTTCTTCCATAATTATTTTGCTCAGTTTTTTTAAATGTTTATTTTCATCTACTTGAAACACACACACAGACATAGACACACACACATACATATACAGAGAGAGAGAGAGAGAGAGAGACGGACAGACACACACACACACACACAGAGAGAGAGAGGGAAACAGAGAGAGAGGGAGGGAGGGAGAGAAATATTCCAACCACTGGTTCACTTCTCAAATAGCTGCAACAGCTGGGGCTGAACCAGGCTGAAGCTAGGAGCCTGGAATTCTATCTAGTCTCCCACATGGGTGGCAGGGGCCCAGGTATTTGGTCCATCTTCCACTGCTTTCCCAGGGGCATTATTAGGGAGCTAGATGGAAAGTGAGGCAGGCTAGACTTAAACCAGTGATCCTATGGGAAATGGCAATCATAGCAGCTTACCCCACTACACCACAATGTCAGCCCCTCTTCTTTTTAAAGTGTTTATTTTCTTCTACTTGCAAGGCAAAGTGATAAGCAGAGAGGGTTAAAGAGAGATCTAGGGAGATCTTCCAACCACTGGTCCATTCCCCCAATGTCCACAACAGCCAGGGCTGAACCATGCTGAAGCCTGGAGCCAGAAACTCCATCCAGGTTTTTTCATGTGAGCATCAGGGGTCCAACTTCTTGGGTGATCATTTGCATGCTGCAGGAAGCTGAATCAGAATCATAGCAGCTATGATGTGAACCACACACTCTGATGTGGAATGTGGGCATAACAAGTGGGATTTAAATCATTGTTGGTGCCCCAATGCCCACCCCTCTGAGTTATTTTTTTTCTTTTATCATGAAGGGATGTTGGATTTCATTGAAGATTTTTTCTGTATATATTGAGATGATCATATGGTCTTCATTCTTCAGTCTACTGATGGGTTGTACTACATTTGTATAGGGATGTTGGATTTCATTGTAGATTTTTTCTGTATATATTGAGATGATCATATAGTCTTCATTCTTCAGTCTACTGATGGGTTGTACTACATTTGTATATGTTGAGCCATTCTTACATTCCCAGGATAAATCTCACCTGACCACTGTATTTGATCTTGTTGATGTGCTGTTGAATTAAGTTTGCTGGTATTTTGTTGAGGATACTTGCATTCAGTGATATTGTAGTTTTCTTTTTCTGTTGTGTCATTGTCTGGTTATGGTTTCAGGGTAATATTGACCTCATAAAAAGAGTTTGGCTAGTTTACTTCTTTTTATTTTTTAACAATAGATAAGAATTGTGGTCAATCCTTCTTTAAGTGCTTTATAGATTTTGACTGTAAAGCCATCCAGTCCCAGAGGTGTGGGTCAGGAGATTGGATCACTGGGCAGGAACATTATAACACTAATGTGGGGACTGGCTAAAACTTAACATGGCTTCCAAACTTTACAGTCCAGATTCTAGGAACTACAATCTGAGGGACGTTAAGAGATGTGTTCTAAGTCACCCAGCTGAGCAGCTACAGGACTATGTGAATGGCTCTAAAAAATGTTCAAGCTTATTCTGAGGACTCCAAATCAAAGCTGCCCTTTGCCTGACTTTGGGAAGGTCACAGAGCCCCAAGTCAGAGATCTACAATGAGAAACCCTTCAGTATCAAGAGGTTTGACAAATGTGTGGCATCTGGCTCTGGGGGTGGAGACTCAGGGGCAAAGGTTGTGCTCTAGGTGCCTGGCTGAACTCCTATAAGAAGCAGGGAGAGCTTGCTGGTTCCAGCAGCTGAAATCCTTCCATGATGTGGCTCTGCGCTCTGGTTCTGGCCTCTCTTGCTGCTTCCACAGCTTGGGGTGAGTCCTCCTGAACCACAAATGTTGGGGGAGGATGTACACTTAGAAATCCTCTTCCTGGGTGAAGCTGAATGGAGGTGCACAGAGGGCAAAGGCCTGACAGGTCTGGTTCTGTATCAGTGTGCACCCTCTGGACTTGGGCTTTGACTTCAAGCAGGTGAGCCCAGGCAGCCATGGTGGTTCTGAGCAGAGTTGCAGGGGAGGAGCAAAACTCAGGGGTCACAGCCTGGACCATGCACAGGAGGACAATGAGCTTTCTCAAACCTCACACATGAGGAATTAAGAGAGCACAGCTTATTTTCTCTTTGGTTATGAGTCCTGATATGGCCGCATCATGCAGAATGACTTAGCAGACTATTAAAATTATCTCCTCTGGAGCCAGAGGGTGTGGGGCATGGGCTTGAATCTTCCTCAGCACTTCTTTCTGTGTGTCCTTAGGCAAGGTATTCAGCTGTCTGTGCCTCAGTTGTTGTGTCTATGAAGTAGGGATGTTGGTAGTCCATTCCTCAGTGGATGGTGGAGAGGCTGGAGGTGGGGTTTCCAAAGCACTTAGGATGGTGCCTGATGTAGAGGAGAGGACAAGGGATGGAGAGAGAACAGGGTTGTTGTAAAATGCAGTGTGCTTGTACTAACAGAAAATTGGAGTTACTGTCAAGCCAACTGACCAGAAGCCTATTGCAATAGAAAAAAAAGGGAATTTTTACAGCTTTAGGGATTTTTGATCTTTTAGGATTTCGTCATTTCAGATTATGGCCCAGACTCAAGGGAAAGCACTAGGGTAGTAAGTAGGTGGGTGATGGTGACAAGAGACCTCACTGTGGTTTCCCCTGGAAGAGACAGGAGGGCAAGCAGGCTAAGCTTGTCTAGTGTGAGCCATTTCAGGGGACTCCTGACACAGAATTTGTCCTTATTTGTCTAGTGGCTGGCTCAGGGGTGATCAAGGTCATGGGGAGCAGAAGCCTGAAGTGTGAGAGCCTGCCTGGGGTGTGGACCCTGAATTGGTTGGGCCCTGGGACAGACAATTTCTCTAGAGTCAGCAAGATCAAAGCACCCAACACAGAGAATGGTGAGCACAGGGACGCAGTGAGCATCTCAACATTCACTTGTGCCCTTCTACAGTTTCTACAGGAGAAGCGGAGACTCGGAGAGGGAAAGGAACCTGCCCCAGGCCGCCTGGAACACCATGCCCTGGGCTATCTCTGCTTCCTGAATCCAGAGCCAGTGTTGTGGCCCTGAGTGCCCTGAGAGCCCAGACCCTGTCTGTGTTTTATCTTCTCTGGGGCAGTGAGACACTGCGAAAGACCTGGGTCTGAGTGTTAGAATGGAACATGTAAGAACCCAAATTTGGAGTGGAACTTTCCTTTGTTACTGGTTACTCACTGACAATGCCTCCGCATTCCCATTTTAGAAATACAAATCAGTTTTTCATTTCTTTGTTTCCTCACCTGTAAAATGAGGATGAAAACGAACTAGCAAGGCTTTTTTCATGATTAATAGAAAAGAGTTGGAATGCATGTGTTGCCCCGAGTCAGTGCTCCCAGTGTACACCCTCCATGTACCTAAGTGGTAAGTGCTGCTGTTACTATTCCTGCTTATGTCACTCACCTGCTTGCCCACTCTTTCCTGCTTGGGAATTTGGGTGCTGACCCGTCATCTCTGCTGAAGGTTCTCATCGAGCCAGTGCAGGCCACATGTAGTAGAATCCTTCACCCCTTTGCTGCACTCAACCTCCTAGACACCCTCTCCCCGTCCCTGGGCTTCCCGGTTGTGGTAATATCCTCCCCCCATTTCTCGAGTGGAGGTTCCTAGTCTCACTGTCGCTGTCCCCAAGTTTTCTCATTGACTCTTTCTCTTGTGTCTCACACTGGAATCCTCCAGGAAGTCATGGACACCCGGGAGTGCACCTTCTCCTTCAGGTGCATGATCCTCTTTGCACCTCACCTGATGCCTTCCGGTCTTGAGGGGTCCATGTCCTGCAGCATCACCTTACACAGATAAAAGCTACCTGTACAACATGGAGAAACCTCCCTGGAGTCCAGGCCAAATCTTCCTCCTCTGACGTGTCCTCACTTCCTTTCCATGTCCCTAGGGCACCCATCTGCACCACCTGTGATAGACACCAAACATGGCAAAGTCCTGGGGAAGTTCGTCAGCTTAGAAGGAGTTGCACAGCCCGTGGCCATCTTCCTGGGAATCCCTTTCGCCAAACCCCCTCTTGGATCCCTGAGGTTTGCACCACCACAGCCTGCAGAGCCATGGAGCTATGTGAAGAACACCACCTCCTACCCTCCCATGTAAGCTGTGCACGGGGCTGGCACTGGCATCTTTCAGTGGAGATGCTGTAGGAAGGAGTCAAGGCAACCCTCTGGTTGGCTTACACTTTGTTCTAGGGTCTCCAAGAATATTGTAGAACTTAAAAACAGTCCTACATTCATACAGCACTCTAGGCTCCTTTATTCAATGCACATTTATTGAGCACCTACTATGTGCTAGGCATGTTCTGGATTCTTGGAATCCATTGGTGAACAGAACAAAGAATATTACTTTCATAGAGCTTGCCTCTCAGCAGTGGGGGAGAGATAATAAACATTACACAAATTCAGTCATGAATTAGGTAATATGCTTGCACACAGTCTTTGGACAAAAGTTGAACAGATAAGAGAGATGAAAAGATATGATCTTAACTAATCACCTATCTTCAAACCCAGGCATAGTTGAGGGAGTGGGTGTGTGAGGGTGTGTGTGGGTGTGGGCGTATTTGAGTTTTTACTTGTTAGGTTCATATTCCCAGGTGTGTCAAGAACCTAATTCTGAGTGTAGCAATGGTGGGCATGCCCATGTTCCCATGGACAACTTAGTTAAAAGCCCTATTTTTACCATCAATATGTAAAAAGTCTCCACAGAACACAAGATTCTTTTTTTAAGATTTTATTTATTTTATTTGAAAGTTAGTGTTACAGACAGTGAAAGGGAGAGACAGAGAGAAATGTCTTCCTTCCATTGGTTCACTCCCCAAATGTCTGCAACAGCAGGAGCTGTGCTGATCTGAAGCCAGGAGCCAGGTGCTTCTTCCTAGTCTCCCACATGGGTGCAGGGGCCCAAGGACTTGGGCCATCTTCTGCTTTTCCAGGGTATAGCAGAGAGCTGGACTGGAAGAGGGGCAGCCGGGACTAGAACCTGCACCCATTTGGGATGCTGGCACCACAGGCGAAGGATTAACCTACTGTGCCATGGCGCCAGCCCCCACAAGGTTCTTTAAAAATGAATTTTGGCTATTAAATAGGCATAGCATAATAATAATAAATAATACAAATATTAAGTATAATTTTAATTTTATTTGTATACTAGTGAAGTTGAAACCTGTTTATATTTTTTGCTATTTGGATTTCATTTTTAAAGAATATTATGCCCTGTTTGGGGCAAGTCAGCTTGAGCATGTCCCGAATTGCACATCTCTTCCCTCTCTTATTCCCACTCTTATAGTTAACAGCGATCACTTTTCAGTTAAGTTTCAACACTTAAGAATAACTGTGTATTGATTACAGTATTCAACCAAAAGTATTAAGTAGAACAAACAAAAAAATACTAAGAGGAATAACGTATTATGTTGTTCATCAACAGTCAGGGCAAGGGCTGATCAAGTCACCATTTCTCATAGTGTTCATTTCACTTTAACAGGTTTCCTTTTTGGTGCTCAGTTAGTTGTCAGCGATCAGGGAGAACATATATTTGTCCCTTTGGGACTGGCTTAATTCACTCAGCATGATGTTTTCCAGATTCCTCCATCTTGTTGCAAATGACTGGGTTTCATTGTTTTTGACTGCTGTATAGTATTCTATAGAGTACATGTCCCATAATTTCTTTATCCTGTCTACTGTTGATGGGCATTTGGGTTGGTTCCAGGTCTTAGCTATTGTGAATTGAGCTGCAATAAACATTAATGTGCAGACAGCTTTTTTGTTTGCCAATTTAATTTCCTTTGGGTAAATTCCAAGGAGTGGTATGGCTGGGTTGAATGATCTTGGTGACCTAGAGAAACAGTTTCCAGGATGGAAAACAGATGTCATCTTGGCTGCTGTCATTCTGGCCCCTGACATCTGTGTCCTCCTTGTTTTGGGGGGCCTCAGTTATCCCAGCTGTGTTCTGAGGGCAGAGATGCCTGCCTTCTGGGTACCCAGAGATTAGGACATGGTGCTTATAATGTACTTGGATATGCAAGTACCACATAATATTGACCTTCCTGTCTATGTGACCTTGGTTATTCTCTAAAAACAGGACCTGACACACTGAGAGTCCACAATCACTGTCACCAAGTGTAATCTGTAATCTGTAATCTGTGTTGATCTCTGAGATCTGTCATCAGGCTAATTATAGTCCTGGTCTGAGATGAAGTGATGATGGAATCTTAGCATCCACACCTTCATATCCTTAGAGAAATCTCTCCCCTCACACAGACATGGAACATTCACTCTCAGACATGAAAGGAACTCACTCAAGATCACCCAGAAAATCAGTGGCTAAGGCAAGACTTCTGTGCAGTTCTCCTGAGGTTGTCCCACAAAGACGTCACCGCTGACCTGATGCAGTCCCTAAATGTCTGCCACACTGGGGACTTCTCCTGGTTTACGGAGGCTTTCCATGGTCTAAAACATGGTCACCCTGCATTCCATGTAAAGGTGAGGCCAGATCCGGGGAGTGTAGGAAACGCCATGTTCCAAGGCAGGGCAATGTATAGGCAGCCTCCTCTCCTGGGTCAGGGCATCCAACAGCTCTTGGAAGAAGAATGGTGCTGAGGCATTCTCACGCTGCATGGTACTGGGAGACTTTATTGTGTTCTGGGAACCCATCTAGATTCCTCAGGTAATCCCCTACCTGTTCCAGTGTCTTGAGTCTTGTGACAGTAAATCCATTTACAGCTTTGAGCCTCCCAGTCCAAGGTTCTGCCCCAGGAAACACTTTGGTCACATACGGTTCTACTCAGTGATACTGTCCTCCCCAGGTGCTCTCAAACCACAACTGAGGATTCTTCACTGATTCCAGGGCTCAATGTCCGGGAGAATGTATCTCTCAAAATTTCTGAAGACTGCCTTTACCTAAATATTTACACTCCCAACTTGATGAAGAAAAGCAGGCTGCCGGTAAGCATGGGCACCCCTATGCATGCAAGTCCCAGCATCTGGGATCGTCTGGTGCAGACTGGAGGAGGATAAAGGCAATGTGGGTTGGTGGCATCATGGGCTGTGTCTGTTTCAGGTGTCCCTGAGCATCCTCTGAACACAGGAAGCACCAGTTTTTCATGTCTCAGTTTTCCCCTGATGACACAGGACCTCTGAGGGGTTTGCAGTACATCTTTAATGCACATCTTAATTTTTCCTAATTCTTTCATGCTACTAAAGGAACAAGAATGATTATTCTTCATTGCTAGTTTAAGAATCAGATGCTCACAGCAGCAAAGACATAATTTCCAATTAGGTTAGAGTTGACTCTCAGAGAAAAGTCAACAACCCAACTTTTACTCTACAAATAGAGAAACTGAGGCCCAGATGGGGTAAGAGATTTCCCACCATATGGTTGGCAGGACAAGAGCTCTGGACATCTGATCTTTAAATAGGCACCCTGACCTGGTCTAGAGAATCACGTCTGTGTATGACCTTCTTCACCTGCCAGGCTGCACAGAAAGATCCGTCTGTGACAACTTCTGCTGTCCCTTGACAGAGGTGTGGGAGACCGAGCACGGGGCAATTTCAAAAGCTCTTTCTTTTGCGTTTTGTAAATCATTCAGCGTTTAATTGCAGCTATTTTGCCTCTCTAATTGTCTTTGGCACAGGCTGATGACTTAGTGAGTCAGCATTTCCCAAGTAAGTGAAGGGTCAGAATCGAGGCAGGCTACCAGTTACAAATTTGAGAGGATGCAACCAAGGTCTGTGGGAAAAGGAGGCAGTCCCTGGGGTCAAAGAGGGAGGGATGTCAGCATGCAGTCAGTCTCTCAGAGACATTTCTGGCCTAGTGTCTGGGGTGAGAAAGGCCTATACTACACTAGAAGATGACCCATGGTGACCTATGGAGCGGTGGACAAAATTTCATTCACTCATTCATTCATTTATGCATCTATTGTATGTTCAGTATCCCCCCCCCCCCCACACACACCTGGAGAGAAAGGAAAGAGAAGACAGAGAGAGAGAGAGAGAGAGAGAGAGAGAGAGAGAGAGATTTGAGATTAGTGGAAAGGAGGAACATAAAACAATTATGATGCAACTTTTGCCTTCATGGACCTTGCCAACTGGGCTGCACAGAGACATGGTAACTTCTTCACCATATAATTGATGACTGGCTGTAGTCTCAGCCCATAATCAATTCCTGCCTTGGAGGCACGGATTAGAGGTAGAGGAGAAACAGGTGCTCACAATACCTCCTGGCAGGAAAATTTCTACTTAGGGCCACAAGACTTGAGAACTGCAGAGTCTGATTTCATTCTGGTTCTCCCTTTGACAAGCTAGAGATTTGGGCCATTTCTTAACTTCTTTCAGCCTGTTTCCTCAAACTGGAATAATTACACCTGAGTATTCAATGGTGACTAATAAGCGGTGTCTCAGCACCAGGCTAAGTCCATAAATCAAGCATTTGTGAGAGGTTAGCTAGAACCAGGAGGGAGGATCTTACTCCTGACCTAACAGCCAACTGACTGCACTGTGGCCATGGGCTGTAGTGAGCTGGACTACCCTGGTCCAAGTCCATCTTCAACCTCCTGTTAGATCTGAGACTTTGGGCAGACGAAGTGCCTCAGTTTTCCTGTCTGTCCAGTGTTACTACTTATTTCATGGATAGCTTATTTTGAATTGATTACAACAGTACTTGGTACATAGTTCACGTTAGGAGTTCTTTTTGATTTTATTAACAATGTTCCTTTGATGCTGTCATTTTAACCAAATCTTGCTTTCCTGCTGTGTATGCATGTCAAATGCACACTCCATGAATCATGGATATAATATCCATTCTTGTCTTAAGTTTTTGTCACAATCCCTGACTCATACATAGTAGGTTCTCAGATAACAATGATTGAAGACTTTGTGTAGGAGGTGGCTTTCAGGCTGGCACTGGAATGTACACAGGATTTGGAAGGCTAAGGAGGCAGAGGGGAGACATATTAGGAAGGACTTCACTGGGGATGTGTGCTTCTACACACAAGTTTATTTTAAAATAGAAGAGTTTGCTGAGATGAAGCTGGAAAAATAGTACTTCAAAAAGTTCACGGAAATTGAGTTTAACAGATGTTTATTTGCATGTAAAAAATAAAAATCCATGCATAAATTTTTTAAAGATTTATTTACTTATTTGAAAGTCAGAGTTACAAAGAGAGAAAGAGGCAGAGGCAGGGAGAAATCTTCCATTCGCTGGTTCTCTCTCCAGTTGGCTGCAATGGCTGGAGCTGCACCAATCCGAAGCCAGAAGCCAGGAGCTTCTTCCAGATCTCCCACGTGGGTGCAGGGACCCAAGGACTTGGGCCATCTTCCACTGCTTTCCCAGGCCATAGCGAGAGCTGGATCAGAAGTGGAGCAGCCGGGACTCGAATCAGCAAACATATGGGATGCCAGCACTGCAGGCAGCAGCTTTACCGGCTATGCCCCAGCGCAGGCTCCCCATGCATAATTTTTACATAATATGCATTGTCCATGAACTTCTTAAGACCGATAATAAAAGGACTCTCTCATGCGTATGTTGAGCTAGATGAACAGTGTCCACATGAAGATGATGGGAGTGTTGGTGGGAACAGAAATCCTAGGCTTTTGCTGTTCCCATGATGATGTTCTCAGTTTGAAGAGCCTTGGATGGAGATGGCCCTGGGGTTGGGGAGAAAGGAAATGGTAATCAGGATGCAGTGAGTCACATGTTTGCCTTGGCCCAACCTGGGAGAGCTAGAGGAGGAGAAAGACTGTTTTTTGCAACTTTGTTGGGCACTAGTAGACAATGGGGAACAGCCTTCCTGCCCAAGAGGTAGGTGACCAAATCAGACAACCTCTCAAGTCATTCCCTGCTCTGCTTCTTACAAAGAGTGTGTTTTCCTCCTCCCTGTGCAGGTGATGGTGTGGATCCACGGAGGTGGTCTGTTGACGGGTGCGGCATCCAACTGTGATGGCCTGGCCATCTCTGCCTATGAAAACGTGGTGGTGGTGACCATTCAGTACCGCTTGGGCATCTGGGGATTCTTCAGGTAAGTTATTGGACTTTACTCACTGCACATTGGCCCCACAGAGAAAACTCGGACCCAGCATTGGTCATGTGTGCCCTCAATAGGACATTTCTATGTTCCTTAATGAGGAAAGCAAATGCCTTCCTAATTGGGCCCTTTCTACCTTCACATACCCTGGAAACATGTGTCCTTGAGTTTCTTCCTCTGCCTGTAATGTTTACTGTATCCCACAAATTCCTGTTCATTTTGCAAGGCCCAGCCCACATGTTACCTCTTATGTAAAACTCACCTCCATTCCACTTGTGGTGCCCTTGCACACTGCATTCTCCTGTGATGTCAGCACACAGCACAGCAGTTAAACATTCACACGTCTTCTCATGGGAGATGAAGCAGAGGGCAGGCTCTTGGAGGCAATTGCATGAAGCAATGGGAGGAGTATCTGACCTCATGAATAATACTCCCTAGAGGACTCTCTGTCGTTTGGAAGCTGGCACATGCAGGAGTCAAGGTTAGAACCTTCTACAGTAGGTCTCCAGGAGCACATGACTGGTTATCTGCAGAGCACAATTGCTGGGAACCTTTTCTGAGTGCCCCTGGCCCAGAACATCTGCCCCTGCCAGGTGACGAGTTAGTTGTGGCAGAGGAGATGTTCACCAAGGGGAAGACCACAGAGCAGCAGGAGAGGCTCAGGTCTGCCTGTCACTTAGCCACCCCAGCCCAGTCACGACCCGGATCTATCATCTTTACTGAAGCTTCACAGCCCTTTCATGCATGGCTGGTGCCTCTGCTTCCCACTGGGGCAAAACTGCTATGACATCCTGGCCCACCACCTTCTTCCCTGTCTCTCCTATGCCCACCCCAGGCAGAATTGTCCATGTCACCTGACTCCTAGCGTCCATTTCACCAACGGCCTCCTTCAGCTTTCAGCCCACATTACGCCTTATTGGCACAGACACAGATGACCACTCATATCTCTTCGAGATGTTTCCTCTTCTGTTCCCTTGGCCACCTCCACCTCCTGGGCTGTTATTTCCCAATCCCTTCACTGATCTCTCTTCCTCTTTCCCAATGCACATGAGGCCTCTTGGTGTCTCCTTCTCCCTCTCTAGTAGTCCCATGAGTGGTCGCAGTGGTGCATCCAGAGCTCCCTTTTGAAACCCAGACACTTGTCATCAATGACCTCCTCCTTCCTCTACTGATGTCTATAGGTGTCTCTCTCATCACAAAAACACACTGAATCACTGCCTCCCATTGCTGCTTCCCCAACAAACTTGCCTTCCTTTTCTCAGGGCCTCCTGCATACTTGTGGCACCTCCATCCTTTACTTGCTCAGGATAAAGACCAGTGAGCAGCTTCGACTCTTCTCCCAGCCACATCCAGTTGGCCTGCAAACGATCTTGGCTTCACTTTTCAAATATATTAAGTTAGCATGTACCAATGCTATCTTACTGGTTAAAGTGATCAGTTTAAGTTCATACTTGATTATAAAGATAGAATTAAGTGTCAGAGGGATAACATAAATAAGACAAGTGTCTGCTAACAATAATTGATAGAATTAAATAGGAGAGAACGACCCAACATGGGAAGCGGGATACACAGCAGACTTATAGAATGACAAATACCCTAAACAGCACTCTGACCTCAGAATCAGCCCGTAAGGAATTTGGATCTGGCCAAAAAGCCCATGAGAGTTTCTCAGGCATGGAAAGCCAAGACACTGTGGCAAAAAATGACCTAAATGAAAGATCTCTGTGAGTGAGATCCCAGTGGAAAGAACGGGCCATCAAAGAAGGAGGTACCTTTCTCTAAAGAGAGGAGAGAACTGCCACTTTGATTATGGCCTTGTCTAAATAAGGTCAGAGTTTGTGAACTCAAGAGGCTTCCATAGCCTTGGCAGCTCATGACAAGTGCCTCGGGTGATTACTGACGTCATAAATAAGAGTGTCAATTGTTAAATCAACAACAGGAATGACTGTGCACTTACTCCCCATGTAGGATCTCTGTCCTTAATGTGCTGTACTATAAGAATATAAGATCGTTTGTTAAAAGGCTGAATTGTGTTATGTCTCTGTACAAAACCCTGCAGTGGGATTCTTCATATTTGCAACAACATTAAATCCCTCACCAAGGCCCACAGCGCTCTCCAGCTGTATCTGCTACTCACACACTTCCATCCACTGGGCCCAGGCCCTCTGCTCTTGTTGCCTCTCCTGCTTGCAGGTCCTTCTGCATGATCCTTGTGCTCATCGTATTCAGCTCCCTACTCAAACACCACTGCCCCAGAGATGCCTCCCCAGTCATGTGACCTCCTTTGTCTGGTTTTATGCGTCCCCAAAGCAATATGTCATTATATTCTAGATTCATCTGTGCTGTGTAGCGTGAGCTCAGTGTCCTGTTTTGCCTGTGTTTTCTCAGACGCTGTCTAGGTTTTAGAGCACTGCTACACTCACTTCATAGCTGTCAGATGCGTGAATGCAGAGCTCTACACAAAACCATGCTGTGGAAATGGGAGGCAGGGGAAGACCCTGTGTTAGGCATGTAGAAAGTAGCCTTATTCTGGAAGGCTGACTGGAGTCCCCAGGCTACTGTGGTTCTGGGAGCTCTGCCATGACACCTGTGCTCCCCACTCCCACCTGTTTTCTCACTCACAGCACAGGAGATGAACATGGCCGAGGGAACTGGGGTCACTTGGACCAGGTGGCTGCACTGCGTTGGGTCCAGGACAACATTGCCAACTTTGGAGGGAACCCACACTCTGTGACCATCTTTGGAGAGTCAGCAGGAGGTCAAAGTGTCTCCGTTCTTGTAAGTGTTGCTGGCACCAGGTCCCATCCTCAAGCATGATGGCTACTGATGGGATCTGTTGGAGACCCATCAATCCAGCCTTGGGCACCTTTGCTTCCTGGGTTCAGGTCTGACCCTGTTCTCTGCACAGCATCAGATGGTAGAGAGCAAAGACCAAACTGTCCTTGTCACTCAGGAGGGTCAGGGAGTGTCACATTCGGGTGATATCAGAACCTCCTGCAGCCCGTAGTAGGGTCGTTCTTCCTCTCCCGTGGTTCACTTCTCCCTTTCCTTTCTAATAACATTAAGACTCACCTCTTGGAAGGCAGGTATGAATAAGTAGAGATGAGAAGCAGAGTTGGATGAGATGTCATTGTCTCATCTGAAAGCTTGTCTATAAGACATGAACAACAGGAGCAGACAAGGGGCTTCCTCTAAGGAGGTCTGATGGCTTCCATGCTGCAGACAGAGGGCAACTATCTGTGGGAATGAGGTGGCCGGAGGAGGTGGGGAAAGGCAGCAGGGATGGCAGCTGGGAAGGGAGGAATGGGACAGGGGATGTGGGCCGGAGACACAACCTGGGAGCAGGACATGTTGCGGTGTGGAGAACGGGGCTGGGGAGACACCAAGAGAAGATAAAAGTTACCTCAGACTTGAGCAGAGGATCTGCCCTTTTACTGTAGTTTTCAAACATATGTTTATTTCAGAGTTGACTACTCAAGGAACATGTTTGTATATTTGTTAAGGTAGAAAATAGGAAGAACTTAGATAAGCCCAGTGAAGTGAAATGTCACCAATAATGCCAGTCTTAAGAATAGCTATGTAGATGTTTTTACACATTTCTGTGCAACTTTCAAATTTCTGTCTATCTATCTATCTCTATCATTTTAGCTATCTATCTGTAATCTATGTCTAGCATCTGTATCTATCTTCTGTTATATCATCTATAACTTTATACATCTATTTCTATCATCTATCTTTTTTGCACAATTTTTTTCTGCAGTTCTATCATGCATTTTTTTCCCCCAAACATTAAAGTACACATGCATTTTGTGGCCAATATGAAAAAAAACTATTTACCTGATCTCATAGAATTTGAACCTTGGGGTTTGTTTTTCTAATTTTTACCGTGAATAACAGCATGAGCTTTCATAGATATCTCTCTGTGTCTCCATGATTATTATTCTTAGAATAAATTCTCGGGCCGGCGCTGAGGCTCAATAGGCTAATCCTCCGCCTTGCGGCGCCGGCACACCGGGTTCTAGTCCCGGTCAGGGCACCGGATTCTGTCCCGGTTGCCCCTCTTCCAGGCCAGCTCTCTGCTGTGGCCCCGGGAGTGCAGTGGAGGATGGCCCAAGTGCTTGGGCCCTGCACCCCATGGGAGACCAGGATGGGTGCCTGGCTCCTGCCATCGGATCGGCGCGGTGCGCTGGCCGCTGCAGCCATTGGAGGGTGAACCAGCGGTGAGGGAGGACCTTTCTCTCTGTCTCTCTCTCTCACTGTCCACTCTGCCTGTAAAAAAAAAAAAAAAAAAAAAAAAAAGAATAAATTCTCCGTAATGGGAGTAGTGAATCAGAATTTGTGGCTAGGAGTTGCCAATCTGTGTTCTGGGTAGTTTTGATTGTCATAGTATGTCCCTTGCTCTCTGTTCTGACTTCATCATGCTCAGGTTCTTTTTGGGAAGCTAGGTCCAGGGGAAACCAGGACATAGGCCAGGCCAGGCAAGGAGCATTGTATCTGCTGATTCTCAGTGTCTCCAGGGAAATTGGCCAGGGCAGAGCAGTGAGTGGAGGAAGCCTTGAAAAGAAACATGTCAGTGACCCTCTCCCCATGAACATGACCTCTCCTCCTCTCCACTCCCCTCCCAGGTTTTATCTCCTCTGGCCAAGAACCTCTTCCATCGAGCCATTTCTGAGAGTGGTGTGGCCCTCACTCCTTGCCTCTTCAAGAAGGATGTCAAGCCCTTGGCAGAGGTAGGTCTCACCCTGGAAAACTCCTGTACCCTTTGCTCTGCTCTCTGGAATCCTCAGGGTTCTTCCTGGCTGGGGGAATCCATCTGAGATCCTTGAAGCATCACTGACATGAGAATAACTGAGCAGGAAGGGTAAGGAGACACCATCCCCAGCCTAATGATTCTACAACCAACCACTACAGCAGAGTTCAACAGCAATTTTCCAAGGTCATCAAGGGAGCAGGGCAGGCCTAGGACTCAAGCACATGACGCTGAGCTACCAGTGCAGTGCAGTGTCCACTGGCCACTCTCCTGTGAGTGTGCTGGGCAGGGTGCTGAGTGGACGTGAGCAGAGACTGTGATCATGTTCAGGGTCTGAGACATGGTGGATGTGCTACAGGATGTAGGCCTGGACTGCTTCTTCCCTGAGAGTCTTGTGATAGGGATCAGGTCCTGGGCCATTCACTCATTCATTCATTCAAGAAATACTCTTTTTTAAAAATTTTACCCCTAAAATTTATTAATTACAAAGGAACATAGAGTAGCTTTATTTACATGCTCTATTTTACTACACCCAGGCTTTGGCTGCATGCTGTATGGTTCTGTTTATATAATACTACACATCAAAGCATAAAAACAGTATAGAATAGGTTCAACTGTAAGGATGAAGAACAGATTGGCCGGCGCCACGGCTCAGTAGGCTAATCCTCCGCCTTGTGGCGCCGGCACAGCAGGTTCTAGTCCCGGTTGGGGTGCCGGATTCTGTCCCAGTTGCCCCTCTTCCAGGCCAGCTCTCTGCTGTGGCCAGGGAGTGCAGTGGAGGATGGCCCAAGTGCTTGGGCCCTGCACCCCGTGGGAGACCAGGATAAGCACCTGGCTCCTGCCTTCGGATAGGCACGGTGCGCCGGCCACAGCGCGCCAGCCGCGGCGGCCATTGGAGGGTGAACCAACGGCAAAGGAAGACCTTTCTCTCTGTCTCTCTCTCTCACTGTCCACTCTGCCTGTCAAAAAAAAAAAAAAAAAGAACAGATCGGTGGCTGTTCAGTGTTGGGGCATAGCAAGGGTTTGATGACAAGGGGGTAACGTGAAGAATATTTTCTGGAGTGATGGGACTTTTTTTTTTTTTTTAAAGATTTATTTATTTCCTTGAAAGTCAGAATTACACACAGAGAGGAGAGGCAGAGAGAGAGAGAGAGAGAGAGAGAGAGAGAGAGAGAGAGGTCTTCCATCCACTGGTTTACTCCCCAATTGGCTGCAACGGCTGGAGTTGTATAAATCCAAAGCCAGGAGCCAGGAGCTTCTCCTCATGGGTGCAGGGGCCAAAGGACTTGTGCCATCTTCCACTGCTTTCCCGGGCCATAGCAGAGAACTGTATGGAAGTGGAGCAGCTAGGACTCAAACCAGCGCCCATATGGGATGCCAGCACTGCAAGTGTTGGTTTTACCCGCTACGCCACAGCACTGGCCACCAGACTCTTTTTATATTATATTTATACACTTGCTTTACATACTTAAAAAATTCAGTTGACTAAATAATTTATGAGTGATCTTTAAAATGTTTTTGGAAAATGGATATTATGAAATGACTATGCAAGAATCGCAACAAATAGTTTTGTACCAAAATAAACTTATCTTTTTTAAATCTCATTTTTTCATGAACATTTTAGGCAATCATCCCATTCTCTCTTGCCCTGTAAGGTTTCTGCTGAGAAACCTACTGTTAGGTAAAGGGGAATTGCTTATCTGTGACATGCTGCTTTTAGAATTCTCCCTTTGTCTTGTACTTTTGACACTTTAAGTACAGTATGCCTTAGATAAGACCTTTTTCATTCTAGTCTATTAAGGGTCTTTTGAACTTCCTGACTATGGTTTTCCATCTCTTTCTCAAGATCTGGAAAGTTTTCAGGTATTATTTAATTGAATAGGCTTTTCTCTTCTTGTCTACTTCTGGAACATGTATAATAAAAATATTCACTTGCTTAATGCTTTCTGATTTATTGAATTCTTTAACTCAAGACTTCTGTTTGTTTCATCTCCTCCCCTCTCTGCTGAATTTCTCAGATAATAATTTTTGTGATTTTATTGAATTTTTCATCTGTATTCTCTTACATCTTATTGCTTTAAATGTCACTCATTTGAGTTTCTTTCTTATAAAATTTACTGATTTCCTTTTTGTTGAGGGTACATTGCTACATTATTATTATTATATTCCCTAGGAGACATCATGTTAACTTGCTTTCTTTTGCTTCTTGTATCCATACATTGATATTTGTGCATTTGGGTGATAAGATGCTACACCAACTATATAGGGTGGCTCTTGCAGTAAATGATCTCCTGGGAATTCGTTGAGTAGGTGTATGAATATGGTATCTGTATAGCATCTTCAGTTATAATCAGTCTTGGCCATGCCTGCAGCTGTCTCCATGGTCTAAGATGCAAGGGGTTAGGGATTGCTCTTCCAGCTAGGAGGCAGCCCTCTTGGTGGGAAAGGGGTGAGCTAGCCAGTAGGCCTGGATAGGATACCCAACAATATCTGAATGTTGCACATCTGCCTTTGGGGGCACTTGGGGTTGTTCTGTTCAGAGTGTTTTTCCCAGCTTTTCCCAGGGGTTGAGAATAGGTGGATAGGGTTGCCTGGCTACTTCCCAAGGCTAAGCTTTAGAGGGTAGGGCCATTATTCTGCTCCCTGAGATCTCTGTGGGCTGAGCTGGTTTGGGTGGGCTGCTCAGACACTTCACAGGGTGAGGGGGCTGTCCTACTACTTTGCAGGGTGGGATTCACTGAGTGGCTGCAGCTGGTGGCTCAGCTGCTTCAGAGGACTGTGGGTAGACAGCATCTGGAGATGCTGCTGTATGTAAGGCGGTGGGTGGATGAGGGCACAGTGTGGACTGAGATTTTTCTCTGGGGTAGTACCTCAGATTTGATAACCCAGAAGCTCCCCAAATGGATTTGGAGCCCATGGGACCTACAGGCTTCCCCGGCAGTAAATGCTTTGGGGTCCATGATGCTAGTGGGGACTGCCAGGGGCTGCCACATTCCTAGTATACTCCTGCACTCTGCCCCAGATACTTCAGCTAATATTAAATGTTTTTATTTAGTTTTGTTTTCATCCTTTGTGGTCAGCCATTTTGCTGATGGCAGAGTTTCAACAATTATTTTGATATAACCATGCACCTGCCTCCTTACTTAAAGTTTTCATTCTAATAGAGAAGATAGACTAATTACATAATCATGCAAATTCTAAAATGTCATCTATACATTAAGTGACAAAAGCATTAAAGGAGTAGTGCCTGATCTAATAAAAACATCCAAAAGAGCTTAGTCCAGGTATAAGAATTTGACCAAGATTGAGTCAAGCAAAGGGGATTTTTGTTTTTAAAGGAAATAGAGGCCACAGGCATGAAACTCAGCTTCACGAACAAAAAGGAACAAGACTTTGCAAAGTGAAAGGGATCTGATAGTTTCTTAGCCTTCTTGTATGTTATCACTCTCTTCAAGCACTGATTCTGTACCAGATCCTGTAAGAGACTATCAGGTGGTGCATTCACTGTGGCCCCACCTTCCTTGAGTCCCCCTCTATCCTTCTGCATTTTCTCCTCTTTCTACACTTTACTGCCAGTCCATGCGACCACCCCATCTACCCCTGGATTTAAGAAATTCTCGTTGGCTCCACAGAGTAGACAGCCTTTGTTCTCTGCATAGAGAATGAGGCTTTCATGTGATCAGATCTCCACTCCAATTCTGTATCACTTAGGATGGAAACTCAGGGTTCCAATTTTGCTTAGATACCCCTGTGTTCGATCAAGGATGGCCTCTAAGAAAAGTCAGGGCAGGAGGTGTACTGAGAAAATTGATCTCAAGGATCTAAGACCAGGTGAAGAGAGCCTCTCCCTTAGCAGGGTTTCTATTTTGCACATTGTTGTTATTTGAGAGAGAGAGAGAGAGAGAGAGAGAGAGAGAGAGATCTTCATTTGCTGGTTCATGCCACAAGAGGCTGGGCCAAGCTGAAACCAGGTGCCCACAACTCCATCCTGCTCTCCTACATGTGTGGTAGGGCCCAAATCCTTGGGTCATCTTCTACTGTTTTTCAAAGTGCATTAACTGGATTGGAAGGAGAGCAGCTGGGACTTCAACTAACAATCTGAATAGGATTCCAGCACTGCAAGTGGTGGCTTAATCAACTGCAACACAATACCAGCCCTTTTATATATTTTTTAGAGAGAAAAAGATTCTGGACTCGGATAATTACAGTCCTAAGTGACTTGCCTTAGAACTATGGCCCATGACTAAATTTGTACCTATTTATATGACCTTTGAGTTAAGGATGTTTTTAGTTTTCATTTACAAATTACTGAATAAATCAGATAAGGATAATATTTCATGACTTGCATACTTATACTCAATTCTAATTTCAGTGTCCTAAACAAGATTTTATTATAACAGCAACACTCATTCATTTACATGCTGTTCATTTTTTGCTTTTCATTACAACAGCAGAGTGGAGTAGATGCAATAGAGACCATAGGGTCCATAAAGCCCCAAATATGTACTATTGGCCATTGATAAAGCCTTTGCTGACCCCCTACACTAGGGAGATGCTATTATTGCTTTAAGTTTGAAGGCATGAATTTGCAGGTGGAAACTCTTAGCTGTGCCACAAACACGTCACTCAACTGAAAAATACCAAGTATGCACTGAGATGTCCACTTTGATGCTTCCCTTAGGGATCACACTTTCATCACATCCCGTACTTCCTCAAGTGCTTTGTGTCAGTTATGCTATCTAGACCTGCTACAATTCTGCACGTTTTAGAGTGTGAGATACGTAGTGCCCTCTTAGGTATTTCTTGTGTACTAATCTGTCATAAAAGGGAGGGACAGTCACTATCCCCACCACATATGGTGGAGAAATTGAGACACAAGAGATGAAGTGGCATGCCTGACGCCAAATAGCCAGTAAGTGAAGGAGACAGGATTTGAAACAAGACTGGAATTCAGGAATCCATGCTCTTCGTGCCCTTAGGCATAATTGAGTTGTAGAGATTGTGTAATTGATTCAGGTCTCAATTCAAATGTATAAAAGGCAACACCATGTGGAACTCAGAACCCATACCTGCTGGTCTAGGGTATTTCTGCTGTCCTCAGAGGTTGGGCCTGGGACAGAACACCTCTTTGTATTCTCATGGAGGGAGGGGACATTGCTCTTGAACTCTGCTGTTCTCTATGATCTCTGCAGCAAATTGCTATCACCGCTGGTTGTGAAACCACCACCTCGGCTGTCATGATCCACTGCCTGCGCCAGAAGACAGAGAAAGAACTCTTGGAGGTAACACAGAAAATGGTACGTCTTCCCATGCAAGTGGCCCCCACCCTGTGTACTTGGCCCCACATTTCATTATTTCAGTTGTTCTCTTGCCCTTTAAAACTACCTGAGGAATTTTCTCAACTCCTGGGGGCAGTGTCAGCTTTTGGATCTGAATTAAGAATTTCATTTTTTTCCCTTTTTTTATTGTGAAATTGATCAAGTGTCTAAAACATCTAAAAATAACATGATAAAATTGTAATTATATAATAATCACAAACCAAACTTGTGAGATATTTTAAATGTCAAAAAAACAAAAATAATATGAAGAAAAATTGCACAATAATCCCTTACCTTTATAAAAACTTAGCATTTTGCCATTCTTGTTTACGGGTATATTTTAAATAAATTACTAGTTCCATATTCCAGAAGCAACGGCCATTCTTCATTTTGTGATGGAGTTGTTAGGTACATAGATTTTCAGAAAGTTGTCATAATTTATCTTGAATGATTAAGAAAATATCTAAATTATAACCCAATAGTGACTAGGTTTCTAGATGTTTTGATACAGCTTCAAGTGTGAATACAGAATAGCCATATTTATGGTTTGGATATGATTTGAGTGTTTCCCCAAGGGTGTACATGTTGGAAGTTGGGTCCCCAAGGTGGTGGTATTAAGAGACAGTGTGAGGCCAGCGCTGTGGCTCACTAGGCTAATCCTCCGCCTGTAGCACCGGCACCCCGGGTTCTAGTCCCAGCTGAGGCGCCGGATTCTGTCCCGTTGTTCCTCTTCCAGTCCAGCTCTCTGCTGTGGCCCGGGAAGGCAGTGGAGGATGGCCCAAGTTCTCGGGCCCTGCACCCGCATGGGAGACCGGGAGGAAGTACCTGGCTTCTGGCTTTGGATTGGCGCAGCGCACCAGTGGTAGCAGCCATCTGGGGGTGAACCAAAGGAAGGAAGACCTTTCTCTCTGTCTCTCTCTCTAACTCTGCCTGTCAAAAGAGAGAGAGAGAGAGACAGGGAGAGAGAGAGAGAAATCTCGAAGGGGCAGGGCCCGGTAAAATGTCTTTTTAGGCCAGTGGAGCAGCAGCCATCAGGATAATATCACTTGAGCGACACTTGAGCTCTTGCGAGAGCAAGTTGTTACAAGAGTGAGTCTGACCCATAAATTGCTCTCTGACTTCTCTTTAGGTGATATGATCCCTTGCTACAAACACATTCCCACTATTTGCTGTGTAGCCCTCAGAGTCAGTGCTATACTATTTTAACTTTCAGTCTCAAAATGCAAGATCTTTACAAAGTTGGCCTCCTTCAGGTATTTGATTATAGTATCTAAAAACAGTAATGTACCATCCATAAGCATGTTTATTCCTTTTTCACCTATCCATCCATCCACCCATTCTTCCATGCAGCCAATAGTTATCTTCTGATTATCCATAGAAATCCCTCCATCAATCTAATATCAATTCTCCCAGGATTCATTCATCTATTTTCAGTCTAACCATCAGCCAGCCACCATATATCTGTATTCCATCATCCATTCTTCTAAAAGTAATGATCCACCCATCAATTCTAATTGCTATCTTCCACATATCCATGTGATACATTTATATTCCACCTATTGAACAACTCCACCATTCATCCATCTCTCCACCCATTCATCAAAAGCATAATGAGGTTAGGGAGTTCCTGGGGCTCTAGTACAGTAATGAATTGAACATATGCCCTGTAAGCAAAGAACTGTGCACAAAGAAACACAGTCATAGACTTACTAGGTTAAATGTCTTGGGAGTATATAGAGGACACATTCATTATGGCCAGCCAGGCTGCTCTTAGGGAGGCAACATTTACAGACTGATGGATTCTGAGCAGGACAAACACCCAGAGCATCCAGGGCCAATGGAGCTATTCTGTTAGGTGGGCTCAGGTTGAGCCTAAACTCTGTATTTAGGTGGATACCTGCAGATACTCCTTTACCCTCAGGACAGGCTCTATCACTGGGCTATGTCCATGGGTCGTGTCCAGTGTGGGCTCGGGCTTTAGCCACAGTTCACTAGACTCAAATAAGGTGACCAAGATGCTGAATAATTAAAACACAGCTTCTTTATAATACATTGAAAGAAGCAAATATTTCAGCAATTCTCCAAATGAAGCAAGAGGACCCAGCTTGTAAGGGAAATCTTGGTCACTTTGGGAAAATCTGGAGAATCAGACACTCTAAGACAACCTTCTGAGGTTTTCTGAGATCTTATTGAAATACTTCCATGATTTTTGATTCTCACACACACACACACACATGCATGAGGGGCTACAATTCATAAAACAGGGGCCTTATTTGTCACTTCCTGCATACAGATCAGATTGCTGGCTGTAGTGTAACATTGCCATCACTGTAGTCTTGTTGAACACACACCAGAGAGAAGTCTGGGGTGAGATGTGCTTCAGGGAAGCTGTATATGTCAGGACTTTCTAATGCAATATGAGAAAAATCAACTCAAAATGACTTGAATAGAAAAGGGGATGTGTTAGAATCTATAGGTAATACATGTCAAGGAATGGATGTTTCAGGCACGGCTGGATCCAGATCTCACAGGATATTATTAACTCTCGTAGAATATTAAGTCTCTATCTCTCATCTTTGTACTCCTGTGTGTTGCCTTCCATTGCAGATATATTTGTCCCCTGGGGAGATCAAACATAATAACACTGTAGACATATCCTGTCTGGGTAGAAATACTTTTCCCAATAATTCTAGTAACTGTTGGGGGTCAGCTCTGTTGGACTAACAAAATTATGTTACCATCCCTAAGGTAAATGTGTGCTTTCAGGGTCAGGAGCTCTTCAGGCATATGCAGATGCCTGAATTCCTGGAGCTAAAGATAAATTGGGAGGGGGAAACTCCTCTGGGGAAAACAGAGATGGTTGCCAAAGGGAACCAGGGAGAGAGGTGAAGGTGGGGTGGGTCTGCCCAGGAGACAGCCTCTCCAGGGCTCCAGTGGCCCCAGCACTGGCCCCAGGGCCTAGCCTGTTCTTGCTGGTGCCCATGCTCATGCCTGGAGGAGCCTGTGTCCTGCCCACTTCCTCTCAAGCAGACGGGGAAGCACCGGGAGGGAGCACCTGACTCCTCAGTGTCGCTCCCCCTCTTCGTGGAGGAACGACACAGGACCCTGCGCTGTTCTTTTGTCTGCTCGGCCCTTCCCGGGTTTGCTGCTGGTTCTTCCCGGGTTGGCTGCCGTCCCTCCACCTCCGTGGAGGGGCGGGCCCCCTGCCACTTTCCCCACTTCCGCGGGGGAGTGGCACACCGCCGGCCGGCTCTCTCAGGGGCTGCTCAGATGTTATCCGGGTGTTCCCCTTAGATGTTCCTGGTGCATGTTGTCTCTCTCCTCCTTTATAGTCCTCTTCCACCAATCCCAACTCTGCTACCCACACGCCGAGTACGCTGCTCTCCTCCAATCAGGAGCAGGATCAGCTCTTGCAGGTTACTGGTCGAACTGGAGGCAGCTGTGTAAAAGTTTACTCCTCTCCCAGCGCCATATTGTGGGAGAGCAGATGCATAGAATAAGTCTTAATTCCAGTAACTTAGTCTAGTCCAAGTTGCTCCCCACACTCAGGTGTGCAGCCCCTGGGGATCAGCTTTGCCCAGGAAACCTTCTCACTGCATCCTCTGCCTTTGTCTTCACAGAAATTTTTCACTCTTGATTTGGTTGGAGACCCCACACAGGTAAGGATCTTGGTTTCTTCATTACAAGTTTTGTGTCTTGTTATCCATAAGTTCTGATTATCCACAGTTGAAAGATTCTCCTTAGTAGAGTCAACATGCCTTGGCCGGCACCATGGCTCAATAGGCTAATCCTCAGCCTGTGGCGTTGGCACACCAGGTTCCAGTCTCAGTTGGGGCGCCGGATTCTGTCCCGGTTGCCCCTTTTCCAGGCCAGCTCTCTGCTGTGGCCCGGGAGTGCAGTGGAGGATGGCCCAAGTGCTTGGGCCCTGCACCCCATGGGAGACCAGGATAAGTACCTGGCTCCTGCCTTCAGATCAGCATGGTGCGCCTGCTGCAGTGCGCCGGCCGCAGTGGCCATTGGAGGGTGAACTAACAGTAAAGGAAGACCTTTCTCTCTTTCTCTCTCTCTCTCTCTCACTATCCACTCTGCCTGTCAAACAAAAAAAAAAAAGAAAAAGAAAAAAGTAGAGTCAACATGCCTTGTGTGTATATCACAGAGAGGGGTGGTGACTTGCCTGCATAACACAGCCAGGAAAACCAGTGATCGTGCTGGAACCAGTTTCCTTTACTCCCAGCCTAGCAACAACCCTGTGTCCCCTGGGCTGAGCAAACCTTCGCACCCAACACACACATGGAGCCCTAACATAGCTCTGTGTTGGATGCCAAAGTGGAACCTTCCACTGGGAAGAGGCAGAAATGCTGGATAAGAGGTTTCTTCAGGAGCCTTCATTGAGGAGGGTGGGTAGGAGGCGCAGGGTTGATGAGCTGTGCAGGCAGCCAGCCTTCAGAAGTGCTCTGATTCCAGCTACTGCTCACGGCCTCATGGCTATGGCCTGCTCTAAGCCGCCAGCATCCGTACCTGGTTTAGTGCAGTGCAGGGGCCTCCCGGGTAATAGTACAGTCTGTTTCCATGGAGCAGGCAGAGACTTTGGGAATCCTAAGACCGTGTTGCTCCTCCTAGCACCCTGGGAGCTACCACAGCATCCTCCTTGCCTCCTGCTTCATCCCTCCCTCGTGTCAGTGACTTTCCAGGCTCTGGTGACATTGACTGTACAACACTTTACATCGTACCATCCTGTCCTCTCTTATATCTCCTGGAGATCACAGCAATTCCCTTAAAAGTTTTTGTAAGGACTAAGTGAGATTCATTCAATCACTCAACAGAGGTGAACTAAGTGCTTGCTGTGTGCCAGGATCTGATTTAGGAGCTGGGCAAATAACACTGAAATAGGTATGAATCTATGCCTTCTTGGAGCCTTCCATTTCCAAGGGTTTTGTATGAGAGAAAAATATAAAATATGTACTGTGTTTGATGATTGTCAGAGTAAAGGAGAAAAAGTGAGAAATGAGATAGAGTTTTTCAGTGGTTTGAATTTAATCAGTAGGGTCAGTGGTTTAAATTTAATTAAGAGGTTACATTTGAGTCTAGATTGAGGGGAAAGAAGGAAGTCAGGAAAACTAGAGGAAGAGTATTCTAGACAGCAGGAACAGCAGGTGCTAAGGCCCTGAGGTTGGGAGCCACTGTGCTTACAGTAGAGGGAGTGAGCAGAGACAACAGACTGGAAGCTGAACAGGTAATAGGAGGTGGGAGGTGAGAGGTAGTCATTAAAGGAATTTTGATTATGATTTGGTATCAGATGGGAAGTCTTCAGAGGGTTTTGTGCACAATAGCGATGTGATCTTAGAATTACCATGGGGTGGGCATTATGGGGCAGCAAGTTAAACTGGTGCTTGCCATGACAGCTTACGGTATTGGAGTGCCTGTTTTTAGTTCAGACCACCCTGCTTCTGATCCAGTTTCCTGCAAAAGGACCTGGGAAGGAGGCAGACAATGCCAAGTACTTGGGCCTGTGCCATATGGGAGACCTGACTGGAGTTCATGGCCCAGCCACATATGTTGTGGGCCATCTGGGGAGTGAAAGAAAATCACTCTCTGTTTCTCCCTCTTTTTTCTATTACTCTGCCTTCTAAATAAATAAATAAATCTTCTTTAAAAAAGAAAAGAATTTCCAAAGTTTCTTTGCCTGCTCTGTGGGCACAGACCATGGAGAGGGGGCAGCTGGAGGGCCCCTGCACCGCACTAGTCCAGGCACGGGTGCTGCCATTTACACTAAGCCATGGCATTGGGTGGAGATCAGCGTTGGAGTCTGGGCACTTTTGAAGGAATAGCTGCTGGGGTTTGCTGAGGGACAGGACATGCGGTGTGTGAGAGAGAGAGGAGAAGGGATGCCCTGAGTTCCCCAACCCAAGCGAACCCATGCCATGACCCGCTCCGGGCGGCCACTGTAACCACTGAGTGGACGATGGCCAAAACTGCAGTTCTCATTACTGAAGTCACGGCCCCACTCAGCCCTCCCTGCCTCTGCCTCTACCATCTTCTCCTCCGCTTGCCCTCCCACTCTCATGCCTCATGTGCTGTCAAACTTACCCCTAAATACAAAGTTACAGCCTGTTACCCCCTCTTAAATGATGCTCTTTCTTGTTTCAAGACAAGTTCCCTTGCCTCTATTGAATTAGTTATTTGAAAAGTTCTTGGTTAGCCAAGTGTTTGGCACAGTGGCCAAGAAATTACTTGGGACCCTTGCATTCCCTATCACAGTTTCTAGTTTCAAGTCCTAGTTCTGCTTCTGTTTCTGGCATTTTGGTAATGTGCACCCTGTAGGCAGCAGGTGGTGGTTCAAGTACTTGGATCCCCGCCACCAACTAGAAGACCTGGATTGACCTGATTTTGGCCTGGCCCAGCCCTGGATGTTGTAAGCCTTTGAGTAGTGAACTATTGAATAGAAGATCTCTCTTTCTCTTTTTCTGAGTCTGTCTGCTTCTTTATCTCTACTTGTCTGCTCTTAAATTATACAAAAATAAAACATTGAAAAACCTTTTAGAAAATAAAATGAAATATAAATCTATTTTGTTATGAAATATTTTAAAACTCATGCCAAGACTTTCAAATATATACTTTCCATGAACTTTGTGAAGACTCCTTGTATACATTCACACTTTAGAGTGAAATATGTACATATGGGTTGGTGTTATGGCACAATGGGTTAAGCCACTGCCTGCAATTCCATCATCCCAAATGAGCCCCAGTTTAAGTACTGGATGCGCCACTTCTGATCAACCTTCCTGCTAATGTACCTGGGAAAGCAGTGGAAGATTGCACAAGTACTTGAACAGCTTCTATCCACGTGGGAGACCCAGATGGAGTTCCTAGCTCCTGGTTTTGGTTCAGGCCATTTGGGGAGTAAACAGTGAATGGAAGATATCTCTATTTGTATTTCTCTCTCTGTGTAACTATGCTTTATAAATAAAATACATTAAAATATATGTATAGCATATAAATAAATATATAAGTAACTATATGTTTATATACACATACATGTAGGTATATATAAATATATATGTGTCCATATTTGAATGAAGGTTGCCCCCATCTATCACCTTATCAGTAATTGCCTCTAGTCAGCATTCTACCCTCTGTGGGCACAGAGACTCCATCCTCTTTGGTAGGACCTGGAGCTTCAGGTCCATGGTGCTGGGCTCACTCACACAGAGGCAGAGAGGGGGAGGTGGGTGTTACCTGGGAAACAGGAATGACAGACATTGTGTTGCTCTCTCTTTCTCAGAGCTACCCCTTTCCACTCACTGTGGTTGATGGGGTGCTGTTGCCAAAGGCGCCTGAAGAGATTCTGGCAGACAAGAGATTCAACAGGGTCCCCTACATTGTGGGAATCAACAAGCAAGAGTTCGGCTGGCTCCTTCCAACGGTGAGAATGTGCAGGCCTCCCACTCTCCACCCCTCCCCCCTCTGCTTACAGGAGCCCTCCTTCTCTAAGCTGCCCTTGAGTCCCGGGACACTGGGAACTGCCCCCTTCTGACAAGTGGATGTTTCTGTGGAAATCTCTGGGTTGGCTCAACTGTCCCCTGGGGTGCCTAATCCTAGGAACCCCTCTGCCCAAACATTGTTTGATTGTCCCCCAGTTGACGAATCCTGAAATGAGAGAAGGCTGGGAAGACCTGCAAAGATAATCACTCTGGGAAGGGCAAACTGAAGATGTGCTGGAGAGGGAGAGTGAGGCTTGGGGCCCGACGGCTTCTCACCTGAGCTGTATGCAGGGGTGCCCAGAAACCTCACACTTGCTCTTCCCACCTCGTTGGAAAGACTCAGAGAACTGTGCTTTTCTTGAGTCAAAGTTGACTTCTAGAAGGCAAGGAGGTTTTTTTTTAAAAGATTTTTATTTATTTATTTATTTGATGGGTAGAGTTACACAGTGAGAGAGAGAGAGAGAGAAAGGTCTTTCTTCCATTGGTTCACTCTCGAAATGGCCACAACTGCCAGAGCTGTGCTGATCCGAAGCCAGGAGCCAGGCGTTTCTTCCTGGTCTCCCATGCCATGCAGGGGCCCAAGCACTTGGGCCATCCTTCACTGCTATCCTGGGCCACAGCAGAAAGCTGGACTGGAAGAGGAGCAACTGGGACTAGAACTGGTGCCCATATGGGATGCTGGCACTGCAGGCGGAGAACGAACCTAGTGTGCCATGGCGCCAGCCCCAAGGAGGGTTTTTTCCTGTGACAGAGAATTTTTAAAAGTAAGATAGTCATTAAAGCATTAAGACAGTTTTTATTCACTAAACCACTGCACTGGTGAAAATAATCCAGGGCAAACTGGCCTCAAATCCTAGAGCAAGGCAAGGCTCGGCTGTGCTAAGGGGAAGACGCAGGGGATGTGAGGCAGGGTTTGTCCCTGTGTCTAGGCTGCTTGGGCTTGTTGATCCTCGCTATTCTGGGCAAAAAGAGACCTTCTTTGACATTTATGGCAGGGTGCAATGGGGTAAACTGAATTAAGGTCTCAGGTGACGTTAGGCCTTTTTCTTTGCACAACCACCAGGAGGTCATGTCTTAGGAGATTAAGAGTGTTAGCATTTTAATAATTGGGCTGTCAGGTCCTGGAGGAAACAGTTCTGACTCAAAGCACAGAGAAAGGAAGTACAAATGGAAACTTTCTAAAGAAACTGCTCTAAGAGAGCATGCAGGAGCTGCCGTGGTGTGGATCATTCTGATCGTGTGCCCAAACATTCATGTGTTGGAAGTGAGGACCTCCTCAGTGCAGTGATGCTGAGAAGCTGTGAAACATTTAAGATGCAGGGTGAAGGGCAAGGTGGTTAGATCGCAGGCTGTGTTGCCATTGGGAGGGATTCATGCACTTCCATGGGAGGCTGGTTTGTTCCTGAGAGAGAGGGAGATAGAAACACAGACCTGGTCCCTGAATATCTGTGGTTTCCTGACTTGCCATGGGATCTCACCCTCACTCACGTGTTCTCATCATGATATCAACGGCCCTGATATGATTAGCTCAAGGCCCTCACCAGAGCAGAGCAGGTCCTGGTGCTGTGCCCTTGGCTGCCAGAACTGTGGGCTAAAGAAATCTCTTTTGTTTATAAAATATCCAGCCTCAGATACAGAGGCCTCTCTGTCTGTTATCAGGTTTAGTCAAGAGCAAACAGTTATTTTGCCTGACAGCATTGAGTTTTCAGGCAGACATCTTTTAAAAACAATGTATTTATTTGAAAGTCAGAGTAATACAGAGACAACGAGAGACAGAGGGAGTTCTTCCATCTGCTGGTTTACTTCCGACAGGGACAGTGACAGTGAGGGCAGAGCCAGACTGAAGCCAGGAGCTTCTTCTGGTTCTCCCACATGGATGGCAGGGATCCAAACACTTGCACCATCCTCCGATGCTTGTCCTAGGCACATCAGCAGGGAGCTGGATTGAAAGTGGAGAAGCCAGGACTTGAACCGGCACCATATTGAATGCCGGCTTTGCAGGTGGCAGCTTTGACCGCTATTCCACAAAGTCGGCCCCTCAGGCAGGCGTCATAAAGGAAGCTAAGGTCATCCTGGGGCCATGGCTTTTAGCTTCTAGGAGCTGTATTAGACTTGAGTGAAGTCTTTTTTAAAAAATTAATTTATTTATTTGAAAGTCAGAGTTACACAGAGAGAGAAGAAGAGGGGGAGAGAGAGAGAGAGAGAGAGGTCTTGCATCTGCTGGTTCATTCCCCAACTGGCTGCAACAGCTGGAGCTGGGCAGATCTGAAGTCAGGAGCCAGGAGCTTCTTCTAGGTCTTCCACGTGGGTGCAAGGGCCCAAGGACTTGGGCTATATTCTAATGCTTTCCCAGTCCATAGTAGAGAGCTGAATCGGAAGTGGAGCGGCCGGGACTTGAACCAGTGCCCATATGGGATGCCAACACGGCAGGCAGTGACTTTACCTGCTATGTCACAGAGCCGGCCCTGAGTGAAGTTTCTGAATGTGGAGGCCCAGACAGAGTCATTGTGTGCTGAGAGTTCTGTAGTTTTCTCTTCAGGATTTCTTCAGTTATGCTGTGGGACAAAGCCATAAAGACAGGGACTTTGGCTTCACACACTCACACACACACACACACAGCAAACATTGGCACAGATCCTGCTGAACTTCTTTCCTAATCCAATTTGCTATCCGTTGACTTATTTGTGCCAAATTCATTAAAGATCCAGGCCCTTCAGTGTTCAACAGAATCAGAGGACCTTCACAGTGCCTTGGTTTGGTTTGTTGCTCAGTTTGTTTCTGCCTGTCAATTCCTAGTGAATGACACTGCTTAACCATCTTTTTAACAGATGATGGGCTATCCACTCTCTGAAGGGAAGCTGGACCAGAAGACGGCCACAGAACTCTTGTGGAAATCCTACCCCATTGTTGTAAGAGTCTAGGGAAAAATGGGACTTTCAACTAAGGGACGGGAGCCTTCTTCAAATCACAGGTTAATTAAGTGGAAGAAGTGAGACTTTGAGGCTCTGCCTCTATTTGTCTCCCTCCCCCACAGCACCTCTGCGTGCACAGGGCTGTAGGGACTGACCATTGGCTGCTCACCAGAGGGGTGGGGTGGAGTGGTCACTCTTTTGGTCCATTTCAGAACATCTCTAAAGAACTGACTCCAGTGGCCATTGAGAAGTATTTAGGAGCAACAGATGACCCTGTTAAAAAGAAAGACTTGTTCCTGGACTTGATTGGAGATGTGTTATTTGGTGTCCCCTCTGTCATTGTGGCCCGTCACCACAGAGGTGAGTCCTAGAGGTCTTATTGGAGAGGGACGTTGGCCCCTCTTGGCTAGCTGCCAGCATAGACAGATGTGGAAAATGGTGCAGGTGAGGCTTGAAAGGCCGAGTCCATACGACGTGGAGTGGAGCGTTTTTCCCTGTTAGTTTCCGTCAGTAGCAGATTCTAGGGAAAGGGTCCCAAAGCCAGTAGTTTCTTTGAGAAAACACCAGTAGGGAGACAAGGAAGTGACACAGCAGGAAACAAATGGAAACTGATCAATATCAAGCAAATGTCCGTGGTGGACAACCGGAGCTAGGGGGTTTGGGAGGCAAACAGAAGACACATCTCATGGTCACCCCAGCCACATGGCAAGGGGGCTGAGGTATCAGCCACCATTTCCCTTGATAACTGGGTGAAGACTGTTCCAAATGGTGGAAGTTTCCTAGTGCTTTGCTCTTTTGCACACACAGGCAGCAGAGTGGTCTCTAGAGACCGGAGAAGCTCCTCAGGCAAAGAGCCACCATCACTGGAGGTGCAAATTAGCCCAACATGCCCAGAAATAGAGGAATTTGGTGAAGCACCACCAGCATCTGCTACAGGAGCTCCTTATGATGGGGAGTGAGGGGGTAGAGGGCAAATATCAGAGGTTGGGCCTTGGAAGATTTCCTAGATCAGAGCTAGTTGCAAACTGACTTGTTAACTACTGGAGGTAGAGGGAGAATGGAAGCCAAGCACAAGATTAGGAGAAATATCCAGGCCCAATAAGGTCAAAAGGAGAAGGCAGCAGCAGGTGTAGGCAAGAAGGGGCTGGAGATGTCAGTGTCTTCGGCTGGCATTTGTTAATCCTGGTGTGTGCAGGTGTGGGCAAGCTGAGGGCCAGGACAGCGTCAACCATGCTACTTTCCACACTGACTCAAGCTGATGAGTGGGGTGTGAGTTTACAGATGCATGAGCTTAACTGCAGAGGAGGGTTCTCCATCTGAGTGGCAGTTGGGGACCCTCACAGGATGCTTCTTTTCTATCTGCTCTCATTCACCTACTCTCAAGGCATAGACTAGGTCCCTGATGCACACCTTTCTTTTCTCTACCTATGCTGGGAAGGTTTTTACATTCAAGACTTTGTAAATGTTAATTTAATAAACTAACCAAAGCTGATCCAGTATGTACCATAATACCCCTCAGTACATTAGTCTATAGGCTCTAATTATTACTTCCCACTTCTGAAGTTTGGATAAAACCCTCTAGCCAAGGGCAGCCTGAGGTCAAATCTGTTCTATAAATTTTGTTTGTATTTCCTGCTACATGTCTGACCTATGGTGCCCCCAGCATCTCTTGCTGTTCCCACCATAAATGGACTTATGTTTTCATCTGGTATTTCATGATTCTGAGTTTAGAGTCTTCTTCCAGAAGTATGAGAATTTATAAACTTTCATTTTTTTGTTTCATTGTCTTTGATAAAAAAATCTTTCTGAGTATAATATTTATAAATTACCATTTTATAATGTTAAGATTTGGGTACACACAAAAAAGAAACCAGATGTTATTTGTATAGAGAAGTATATGCTACAATTTTTCTGTAATTTCTTGTGATGATTTCCCATGTCATATATAACTTAAAATCAATTTTACATTATGTTTTTGTTCATATAGCACTATGTTGTTGAGATTTCCTTAATATTAATGAAAATCCATCAAAATCATCCATTATTCCATAGATTAGTGCATTATAATTTAGTAATTCTTCCCTATTGGATATATATGCTGGAAGCTCATTTTTTGTTATTCTGAATAACATGGTGATCAGCCTTACTTACATAAATCTTTAACCATATCTTAGTCCGTTTTATGCTGTTATAACAGGAGACTACACACTTGGTAATTTATAAACAATAGAATTATATGTATATTTCTCTGGGTTCTTGGGTATGGGAAGCCCAAGATCAGGGAGCTGGAATCAAGTGAGGGCCTTCTGCTGCCTCATTCCAGGTGGAAGGTGGAAGAGGCCAAAGAACCTAGGATGGAGTGAATGAGACAGTTGAATGAACAGTAGTTTGTTAGCAATGAAATACAACTGATATGAACTGGATGTAAAGGTCTTTTCCAGGCCAGCGCCGTGGCTCAATAGGCTAATCCTCCGCCTAGCGGCGCCGGCACACCAGGTTCTAGTCCCGGTCGGGGCGCCGGATTCTGTCCCGGTTGCCCCTCTTCCAGTCCAGCTCTCTGCTGTGGCCTGGGAGTGCAGTGGAGGATGGCCCAAGTCCTTGGGCCCTGCACCTGCATGGGAGACCAGGAGAAGCATCTGGCTCCTGCCTTCTGATCAGCGTGGTGCGCCAGCCGCAGCACACCGACTGCGGCAACCATTGGAGGGTGAATCAACGGCAAAGGAAGACCTTTCTCTCTGTCTCTCTTTCTCACTGTCCACTCTGCCTGTAAAAAAAAATAAAAAAATAAATAAAGGTCTTTTCCATTGTGTGACTGCATCAGGAGGCAAAGGGGTTTATATGAATTCAGGGTCCCTGTAATGAGAACCATATTAAATGGGTTGAGTCATGTTTTCAACTTTCATTCCTCTATTCAACATATATCTTGCTCAAATTCTCCTTCCACTTCAACCAGCTATGCAGCCTTAAGCAAGTCACTGGTCTTTCCGTTCTTTACTATGCGCTTAACCAGGGTTTTCCTGCAGAAATGGAGACTTAGGTACCTTTCAAGTGTATATCTGGTAACATGAACTGTGTGTGGATCTGTGTTTTCTCAGATGCTAGAGCCCCCACCTACATGTATGAGTTTCAGTATCATCCGAGCTTCTCATCAGATATGAAACCTGTGACGGTGATGGGAGATCATGGGGATGAGCTCTACTCTGTCTTTGGGATTCCACTTTTCACAGGTAAATACTCTTTTTTTGGCTATGAGCTTGGAGTTGAAGGTCTGGGTTCTAATCTTGGTTTAGTGGTTCTGAGCAAGTTGTCCTTCTCTATTTCTCTTTTCCAATTTATTGTAATGGGGTTGGACCACACTGGGAAGTCCACAAACTTTCCCCTTCTCACATGAAGGAGGATGTGTATTCATGTGCCCTCAGAATCATTCTCAGAGCCCAGGCCTTAGATATTAGTAAGGCTTATGATAGGTCTCCTATATGGCCTTGCTCTCTGGTGAGAATGCCTCTGTTTGATTTCCCACCCACAGGAGCATATCAGAATATGGATAAGAATAAGCATAGTATTGGCCAATAACCTTGAATCAGGTCTAATCAGTGTAGACACACACACACACACATCTCTATCTCATAGATTTTTAAGTTTAAACTATTTAAAGTTAATAGTTTAAGTTAAACTATTTAAAGAAAATCTTTTAGAAATGAATCTTAATGAAGAATGGAATGGGAGAGGGAGTAGGAGATGGGATGGTTTGTGGGTGGGATGGTGGTTATGGGGGGGAGAACTGCCATAATCCAAAAGTTGTACTTTCAAATTTTTATATTTATTAAATAAAAGTTTTCTTAAAAACAAATAAATAAATCTTTTAAAAAATAAAATAAAGAAAATCTTTTAGAAATATCTTCCATACCTTAACTTTAAGCAGCAACAGGGGATTGTGACCCCTTATGACTGTTCATGACACCCCAGTGCTGCCAGGCATCTCCTTGTTGGGTGACTCCTTTGCAATCTTGCAACCTTATTGATTTTCAGATTCTATGAAAATGTGAGTGTATGTAAGATATGGATAAAAGACCAAAGACAGAGTAACTCTTAGATGTGAAGATGCAATAGTGGCAACCCTGGGATGTGCTGTTGTGATTCTGTGGGGAGATTCAGGCAGGTGGACGCAGAAACCAAAGGCAGCTGGGTTGTGTGGGGACTACATGCCCATTGCTGAGTCCTGGGTTAGCCATTCTCAAACTTAAAGTCCACATAAATTAACCAGGATCTTATGAAAATGCAGATGATGACACAGGAGGGGTGGAGTAAGAGCCAAGACTGTATTTCTAACAAGCTCCCAAGTAATGCTGCTGCTGCTGTCCATGCTCCGCACTTTGAGTTACAAAGGATTTTTCTTCTTTGCCACAGAGGGTGTCTCAGAAGAGGAGATCCAACTGAGCAAGATGATGATGAAATTCTGGGCCAACTTTGCTCGGAATGGGTGAGGCTGGTGGAGTAGAGGCCTGGTTGGGGTAGGGCATATCTATTGGGAAGGGATAACTTCTAAAGTTCGAGTGATTGAAGTACAGTTACCATGACCATAGAACTCTAAAAATAAGAGTTTGCTAAAACAGCAGTCTCAGTGGGTGGTGAAATTCTCTTTCCTGGAGATGTATGAGCCTCTTGTGAAAGATAACCCAGGATGGGCCTCTGTTATTCTCAGATGTTCATTGGGATTACACATCATTTTGAGGGGATTTCTGTTTGATTGTTCCCAGAAACCCCAATGGAAAGGGGCTTCCTCACTGGCCAGCATACGACCACAAGGAAGGATACCTGCAGATTGGAGCTGCCACCCAGGAAGCCCAGAAGCTGAAAGACAAGGAAGTGGCCTTCTGGACTGAGCTCAGCGCCTAAGAGCCAGTGAAGTCACAGCAGACAGAAAACACTGAGCTGTGAATGGGAGGAGCTGACATGAGGACCCTGGAGGAGCCGAGACAGGCATATTCTGCAGCAGGTGTCTGTAGGCCCAAGAGACATTTACTGTGAAATCTGGGAAATTGTCTGGTGGGGGGTATGGAGAGGGCAGAAGCCAGGAAAGGGGACACAGGTACTTTTGGTCTTAATTTGTGGAATAAAGGGGCTTTGGGAGATCGAATCAGTGTCTGCGTCTTCATCTGGAACTTAATCCATCTTCCTCAGAGACAGAAGGATGAAAAGAGGAACCATCAGTAGGATTGTGCCCCTTCCATGGATAGCTAGGCCTCTGGGAGAAGAGTCTGGCATGCTGGGCTCTTGGGTGTCCTAAGGGGGATCCTGGAGCTGCTCCATATTTCTGGGTCCTGAAAACTTACAATAGGATCTGGTGTGGTCAGAGTGGATTGTCCCTCACCTCAATTTGGAGCTTCCTTTGGAGAGGGAGGTGTCATAGGCTGAGAATGCACCTGGAAGGTGAAGAGGGAGAGGCTGCATGGTGATCCTGTGGCAATGTTGCATGGCTTCTGCTGACATAGGCCAGCTCTTCAATACCTTCCCCAATATCCACAGTGGCCTTCCAGGCCCCTCCCTTGGGCTGTCTCCCAACAGCTCTTCTGAATCCTTTCTGTAGCCTGAACCACCTCAGGTCCAGTTAATGACAATCTTGGAATGAATCTCTGAAGTGCCATTCCGTTTTTCAGAATCTCAAGGGTGGTTTCTAGATTCTGCTGATGTGAAAAGCTCTAACGTGTATCTTTCCCAACTTTATTACAAAGGAAAAGTGAATTATCCTCAAAATCATAACTTTTCCTATACCAGTCAACCACCTAGTTTGCAAGGCAAATGATGATCTGAATTCTAAGGGAAGTCATGCACTTTTGAGAGGAGGGAGTATGAGAGCATTGGCTTACCTTCCACTTACAGGTAGAACATGGGGTTATCACATACAGGAGTAGAATTACTTTAACAGTGAGATCAAGTGCGAAGGCCCAAATGTGGGCTAGTGTGGGAATAAAACATTCCTGGGAATCAGAGGCCCTAGAGGGAGTTTACACCATGGCAGCCTCTTGTCCATGGACCTCTATCCTGTGCTCATGAGAAAGACTGTGGGCATATTCTAAGACCAGAGATAACCTGCCTTCAATGCAAGCATGAAGCCCTCCTCAGTTCCCTCTCCAGTGAACAAAGTCTATGGATGTGGAAAGAGCACCAGCATTTGTCTCCCTCAGGGCACTGTTGAAGACTTGTTGAGCCTGAGGAAAAGTAACAATTTAAAATACTGCATCTGTGGGAGAGCCACATGGAACTGTCCTGGGGTAAGATAACTGGAAATCGTTCGATGCTTGGGAGGGTGAGAATCATGGAGAAATACCAACCTCCACCTCCGTAATGTTGAGACTGGCAAGGACAAGAGAAATCACTCTTGGATGACACCACTGAGTTAACAAAGTACTAGGTACCAGCACTCTGCATGATGAATGTGTGGGCAAAGACTCTAACTGAAGGGCAGGTGCACAGGGCAGGCCTAAAGCAGAGAGTGGAAGAAGACATTGGGTAAACTTTTCAGAAAACCAAACTTCACAAAACATACTACACAAGGTAACACTGGAAGAATCTGTAACAGGTGGTCCCCTTAAGATAACCTTTGGATGACAGTACCCAAACCCTGCTTGCCTCTTTCTAGATTGACCTGACTCACCCAATACAAACACACACACACACACCCAACTCACACCCACACCCTACTGTCATTCTAGCAGATGAAAAGGCAAGAATCTACAGTGATAAATCCCATTTTCTTTAGTATCCACTTTCTTACATATGGAATCAACCATTGAATTCGAAATTGCAAGTGCACAAAAAAGCAAGACAGACCAATTAGTAAAAAAGAAAGCAATCATCAGAAGTAGATTCAGAGATAACTTACTTGTCAGAACTAACAGACTGAGAATTTAAAATAACTACATGGAAGCTTACATGAACAGATGGCTAATTTCAGCAGAATGATAGGAACTAAAAGAATGAAGTAAATGTTAGAAAATTTTCTTAAAAATTAGTAACTGATGATAAATATCTGTATAGGATAAACCAGTAGATTTTTACACAACTGAGGAAACACTGAGTGAACTTGAAGCTGGGCATTCATTTCTCAGCTTAATCAAAAAGTGAAAAAGGAGTGGAAAATAAATCAGAAAAAAGGATCCAAGAGCACTTGATAATATATAATGGCACAACATCCATATTACTGGAATCTCAGAATGAGAGGGTAGGAAGAACAGGAAGAAAAAATATTTGGAGAGAAAATGAGAATTTTCCAAAATTAATTAAGGACACCAAAGCATAGATCCAAAGCAAGAAACTCAGAGAACCTCAACTAAGTTTAAACAATAACATACACACTAAACACACAATGTGAAAACATTGAAGACAGCTGGAGGAAAGGAACATCATATACAGAGAAATGAATGAATTGTAACAGACTTCTGCTGTGCAAGCCAGATAATGGTGTGGCATTGGGGCCGATGCTGTGGCACAGAGGGTTAACGCCCTGGCCTGAAGCGCCAGCATCCCATATGGGTGCTGGTTCTAGTCCTGGCTGCTCTCTGCTATGGTCTGGGAAAGCAGTAGAAGCTGGCTCAAGTCCTTAGGCCCCTGCACCCATGTGGGAGACCTGGAAGAAGCTCCTGGCTCCTGGCTTCGGATTGGCACAGCTCCAGCCATTGTGGCCATCTGGGGAGTGAACTAGGGATGGAAAATCTCTCCTCTCTCTGCCTCTCCTCTCTCTGTGTAACTCTGACTTTCAAGTAAAACAAAAAATATTAAAAAAAAAAAAAAATGGTGTGGCGGCCGGTGCCGCGGCTCACTAGGCTAATCCTCCGCCTTGTGGCGCCGGCACACCAGGTTCTAGTCCCGGTCGGGGCGCTGGATTCTGTCCTGGTTGCCCCTCTTCCAGGCCAGCTCTCCGCTGTGGCTAGGGAGTGCAGTGGAGAATGGCCCAAGTGCTTGGGCCCTGCATCCCATGGGAGACCAGGATAAGTACCTGGCTCCTGCCATCGGATCAGCGCGGTGCACCGGCTGCAGCGCGCCAGCCACAGCGGCCATTGGAGGGTGAACCAACGGCAAAAAGGAAGACCTTTCTCTCTGTCTCTCTCTCTCACTATCCACTCTGCCTGTCGAAAAAAAAAAAAAGATAAAAAAATGGTGTGGCATCTTGGAAATGCTGAAAGAAAAATCTCAAAACCCAGATATCTATATTCGACGAAATCTTAAAGTATTGAAAAAAGATGTTTCTGAAACAATTGAGCGAATTCATTATTAGTATACCTGTGCTACAAGCAGTTTTACAGGGATTCCTTCATGCAGAATGTCGATGATATGAGACAAAAGTTCCATCTAGGAGCCACCATGGTGGCACATCAGGTAAAGCTGCTCTTGTGACGCCGGCATTCCCTGTGGGCACTGGTTCCTATTCCAGCTGCTGCACTTCCGATCCAGCTCCCTGCTAACGGCCTGGCAAGAGCAGCAGCAGATGGCCCAGGTGTTTGGGCCCCTGCCACTCACGTGGGAGACTCCTGGCACAGCCCTGGCTGTTGTGGCCATTTGGAGTGTGAATGAGCAGATGGAAGATCTCTCTCCCATCTCTGTCTCTCTTTTTTCTCTCTGTAACTCTGACTTTCAAATAAGTAAATCTTAAAAAAAAAAATTTGGTCTACATTAAAGAAGTGAAGAGCTAAAAAAAAATCCCTGAACTTAAATTTTTTCTTTTCACAATCACTGTCCAACACAAAATTAAGAATGGTTAACTGGGTTTAGAGCATGTGTAAAGAATAAAATATATGGCAAAAATAGTAGAAAAAATAGTAGGTAGGAATTTAAAGTATGCTGTTGTAAGGTTCTTACACTTTTTGTACTAGGTATTAAATTGTATGAAGAACAATAGTTGAACAATAACTAGGGATTTTTTAAAAGATTTATGTATTTATTTGAAAGTCAGTTACACAGAGAGAGGAGAGGCAGGGAGAGAGAGAGAGAGAGAGAGAGAGAGAGAGAAAGTCTTTCACCTGCTGGTTCACTCCCCAGTTGGCCGCATGGCTGAAGCTGGGCAGATCTGAAGCCAGGAACCAGGAGCTTCTCCCACACAGGGGCAGGGGCCCAAGGACTTGTGTCATCTTCTACTGCTTTTCCAGGCCATAACAGAGAGCTAGATCAGAAGTAGAGCAGCTAGGTCTTGAACCAGTACCCATATGGGATGCCAGCACTTCAGGCCAGGGCGTTAACCCACTGTGCCACAGTGCCAGCTCCATAACTAGGGATTTTTAAAAAGAGTTATGAACAATATCCCAATAATGAAGATAAAGTGAAATCATAAAAAATAATCCAAAAGATAGGAAAATTTAGGAAAGAACACATAAACAAACAGAAAAGTACTGCTAAGGTGACAATTTAATCCAACCATATCAACACTTATGCAACATGAAAATGATTTACACACACAAATTACAAGAGATTATCAGATTGGGCACAAAAGGAAAGCCCAGCTAAATGCTGTATGAAAAGGAGTCTAACTCTAGAGACAGGCCACTCCCCCGTCTGATTAGATCTCTTAAACAGGACCCAGAATTCACACTTGCAGTCTTCAGGCATTCTGACACACACCCTGAATAAGGACCACTGGGTCTGAACAGTGTGGCCTATGTAATTTCCAAGTTGTGGAAACAGTCCTCCAAAATATGTTCTAAGCTCTGTCTGGTTTGGCTGCTTCACAGTCTCTTAGTCTTATCCTAGATATTTATGGGCAGAATCAGATGAGCAATATTGGGAATGGATTTTTAGTTTCTAAATATTATTGTAACATATAATTTTGCAGAATATGGACTAGACTAAAGGCCATGCCTATTTATTTTTTAAAAATTTATTTATGTATTTGATGGGGCCAGTGCTGTGGTTCACTTGGTTAATCCTCCACCTGTGGCACCAGCATCCCATATAGGTGCCAGGTTCTAGTCCTGGCTGCTCCTCTTCCAGTCCAGCTCTCTGCTGTGGTCCGGGAAGGCAGTGGAGGATGGCCCAGGTGCTTGGGCCCTGCACCCCATGGGAGACCAGGAGGAAGCACCTGGCTCCTGGCTTTGGATCAGTGCAGTGCCGGCCGTGGCAGCCATTTTGGGGTGAACCAATGGAAGGAAGACCTTTCTCTTTGTCTCTCTCTCTCTTACTGTCTAACTCTGCCTGTCAAATAAATTTTTAAAAAGTTAAAAAAAGATTTATTTATGTATTTGAAAGGCAAAATGACAGAAATAGCAGGATAGACAGATTATTGTCCATTTACTGGTTTACTCTCCAAATTCTTGCAACATCTGGGGTGTGCCAGACCAAAGCCAGGGGCCAGGAACTCAGTCTTGGTCTCTCATTTGGAAGGCAGAAATCCAAGTACTTGTGCCATTATCTGCTGCCTCCCAGCCACATTAACAAGAAGCTGGACGGGAGGCAGGGGAGGTGGGATTCTATCCCAGGCATTCTGATATGGGATGCAGGAGTCCTATTCAGCAGCATCCGCCCAAGTACTTTGTAAATTACTCTTATATTTTACACTTCACTTTCTTAAAAAGTTGTATTGGTTCATGCATGTCAGCAATATGAGTGCCTATCACATTTCAGAATAATTTTGCTCTTCCATAATAGTTATAATAGACAATATAGAAAATACAGTATTTAGCCAGTTTGTTATAAAATCTATAATTTCTCTCTTTTTTTTCTTTTTTAACAGAATATGCCTATTTCTTGGACCCGTTTCATTATGTGAAACTGAAGCAAAACTTCAGGATAAACCAAATCGGTCTCTGAGTTTCCTAGTATCCAGCAGAGGGCACCATTATAATGGAATTCTCAAATCTTTGCTGATGTGATACTGTACAACTTGGACAAAATAGTTACATCAGAAACCAACGTGGTGTGCCATTTTCCTTTTTCTCGGTAACATTTGTAAAGGGCATAAGAATAATCCACCACGTGTAAAGCATGACCAAGAAGATGAAACGCACAGGCAGAATTGAGATTGGGGCCTCAAGTGTTGCTTTCCCAACTTTTGTGCTTTCCTGTCTCTTGCCTGGGAGCTGCCTCAGATGGGAACGAAGGAGTTCCTCCCACTGGACCACCTGTTCCTTCTCCCCTTCCCTTGAGGGCCCTTTGGACTCTGGAAATTTCTCGTGGTCTTGAAGCCCAATTCTCCTTCAGCACCTGTCCTGAGCTGCAGGTCACTGACCGATGTTCCTAGAGAACAGTGTTCCAAATATAGGTTTTACTAACATTTAGATGTTTCCAGGCCAATAGATTAGGAGACAACCACCATTTAAAAGGCAGTTGTTACTCACAGATCCAAAGTGAAGGTGTATTGCCCTTCACTGGGCACGGGAGGCCACAGAGGGAACCACAGAGGGTGCTCAGGAGGTAGTGCTGGGGAGATGCTGGCACAAGACTTCACTGTGGCTTCTGTGGGGAGGAAGAAGTGATGCAGGGTAAACCAGCTTAGCTGGGGTAGTCTGAATAGCTTCAATGGGCTCTGGGCTGTTCCATGTGGAACTTGGTCCTGGGATGTTCAGAGCAGGTGATTTGTGGTCCAGAGAGTCAGAGCCTGATGCAGAACCTGGGATACTAGGGGCCGGTGCTGTGGCATAGCTGGTAAAGCCACCGCCTGCAGTGCTGGCATCCTGTATGGGTGCTGGTTCGAGTCCCGGCTGCTCCACTTCTGATCCAGCTCTCTGCTATGGCCTGGGAAAGCAGTAGAAGATGGCCCAAGTCCTTGGGCCCCTGCATCCACGTGGGAGACCCAGAAGAAGCTTCTGGCTCCTGGCTTCAGATCAGCACAGCTCTGGCCATTGTAGCCAACTGGGGAGTGAACAAGCAGATGGAAGATTCTCTCTCTTTCTCTGCCTCTCCTTCACTCTCTGTGTAACTCTGACTTTCAAATAATTAAAAATCTTTAAAAAAAAAAAAGAACATAGGATACTTGTGGGATCTGGATTGATTAGTTTGTATATGAATGACAGGCTCATGGGCAAGTGGTTTAGGCTCAGCAAGTCCGTAGGCATCAAAGCGTCAGAATGGAGAAAACAAAGAACATGGTCACACAAGTAGCCAGGACAAAGGAGAGTCCTCAATTAAGTCTTAGAAGAAACTGCCAAATTGCCCACATGAATTTCTTTCTCCCGTTTGTGTTGGATGTTCCAGGGTTTCCACATTCTGGACCATCCTGGGCATCCACTATAACAGTAGTTGGAAAAATCCCCGCCAATTTTAAAGGTATGGTTTGAGTATCTGGTTTCCATGTGCAGGTCTTGGTGTGCATTTTATTGGTCTGTTAAAATGACATTTTGTATGTGTGCAACTTTGAAAACCCCTTGGGACCTGGCAAAAAGGAGGGATGGGAGCTGTGGAATGACTCATCCCACCTCACCACCACCTGTACCTGTTCCTGATATGTTCTTGCCCTATCTCCTTAGAAGGAAGGGTCGGAAAAGAAGAGACAAAGGTGGGGGAACTCAGAAGGGATCCCATTGTGTCAGCTCCCGACTGACCATCTTGTAGGACATCCTGGAGATTACATCCCATGCCTCCAATGAGAGCTGAGGGCCAGTATCCATACTCCTGGGACTTGGGCAGACCTTTGTGCACTGCAGCTTTTGGAAGAAGCTTTGTCCTTTATTCTTGTTGAGTGAGTTCTGTGTGAGCCAAAAGGGCCAAGCTGTTACTTGCAGAGGACTTACCTGCCTTTGAACAGGAGAGTCCATCTTCCACCCACTCAGAGCATGTGCAGCAGGTTTTTTGCAGAGCAACCCTGTTGGTCCTTCCAAATGGCTTTCTTCTGCCAAATTCTACTCTTGGAAACGCCCTTTTCATACTGTCCTTTCCAGAATTAAGCCTTTCAATGGCTTCCCATTGTCCAGAGATGAAATGTGTTCTTAGCTTGGCATTCAGGCTCTTTCCTATGTTCACCCTTCCAGTCCAACTGGCTTCCCCAGGAGCCCCCAAACCTGCCATGCCTCACTGCTACTGTTCTCATCGTGCCCATCTGTCAATTCTAGTGACATCAGAAGACATCACAGGCGGATGTGGGCATCACAGTATCAGGGCAAGAAAACACACAAAGCAGACCCCCGTGTGGAGGCCATTCTCCTCATCCAGGGATTTTTAACATCATTTACAGTTTGGGATTTTCTGAGGGCTTTCCAGACTTAGGGAGAGAGAGCTCCAACAGTGAAAAATGACAATGTAGCAAACAATGTAACAAACAAGGTAGCAAACAATGTAGCAATGCCTAGTCAGCCACCTCCCACATACCCATGGGATGAGCTTACAGGACCTCTAGACAATAACTCATGCAAGGTCATCCCATCTGCACCCAATTTTAAGTTTTCAGGACCTGTGTTATCCTCTCTCTCTCCCCTCCCTTTTTTTTAAATTTTTTTTTTATAAATTATCTTTTTTTTTTGACAGGCAGAGTGGACAGTGAGAAAGAGAGACAGAGAGAAAGGTCTTCCTTTGCCGTTGATTCACCCTCCAATGGCCGCCGTGGCCAGCACGCTGCGGCCGGTGCACCGCACTGATCCAATGGCAGGAGCCAGGTACTTATCCTGGTCTCCCATGGGGTGCAGGGCCCAAGCACTTGGGCCATCCTCCACTGCACTCCCTGGCCACAGCAGAGAGCTGGCCTGGAAGAGGGGCAACCAGGACAAAAATCTGGCGCCCCAACCGGGACTAGAACCTGGTGTGCCGGCGCCGCAAGGCGGAGGATTAGCCTATTGAGCCATGGTGCCACACACCCCCCCCCTTTTTTTTTTTTTTTTTAAGATTTCTTTATTTCAGTGGCAGAGTTACAGAGAGGCAGAGGCAGAAAGAGAGGTCTTCCATTCATCAGTTCACTTCCCAAATGTCAGCATCAGCTGGAGCTGGGCCAATCCGAAGCCAGGAGCCTGGAGCTTCCTCCTGGTCTCCCACGTGGGTGCAGGGACCCAAGGGCTTGGACAATCCTCAGCTGCTTTCCCAGACACATTAGCAGAGAGCTGGATCGGAAGTGGAGCATCCGGGGACTCAAACTGGAGCCCATATGGAATGCCAGCACTGCAGGTGGTGGCTTTATCTGCGGTGTCACACCTGGCTGTTATTTATTTCTCTCTACTTATTTTGGGTTTTCTGTGCTCTTCTTTTCTATGTCCTTGAGATACATCATTAGATTTTCATGAAACATTTGTATTTTTTGAACTATGCATTTGTATCTGTAAACTTCTCTCTTTATACTGCTTCTACTGTATCCCACAGGTTCTGACATGCTGTGCTCTCATTTTCATTTCTTTCAAGAAATTTCATACAAATTTCATACAAATTGGGAAGGAAGAACTCAAACTATCCCTCTTTGCAGATGACATGATTCTTTATTTAGGGGATCCAAAGAACTCTACTAAGAGACTATTGGAACTCATAGAAGAGTTTGGCAAAGTAGCAGGGTATAAAATCAATGCACAAAAATCAACAGCCTTTGTATACACAGACAATGCCATGGCTGAGGAAGAACTTCTAAGATCAATCCCATTCACAATAGCTACAAAAACAATCAAATACCTTGGAATAAACTTAACCAAAGACGTTAAAGATCTCTACGATGAAAATTACAAAACCTTAAAGAAAGAAATAGAAGAGGATACCAAGAAATGGAAAAATCTTCCATGCTCATGGATTGGCAGAATCAATATCATCAAAATGTCCATTCTCCCAAAAGCAATTTACAGATTCAATGCAATACCAATCAAGATACCGAAGACCTTCTTCTCAGATCTGGAAAAAATGGTGCTGAAATTTATATGGAGGCACAAGAGACCTCGAATAGCTAAAGCAATCTTGTACAACAAAAACAAAGTCGGAGGCATCACAATACCAGATTTCAGGACATACTATAGGGCAGTTGTAATCAAAACAGCATGGTACTGGTACAGAAACAGATGGATAGACCAATGGAACAGAATTGAAACACCAGAAATCAACCCAAACATCTACAGCCAACTTATATTTGATCAAGGATCTAAAACTAATTCCTGGAGCAAGGACAGTCTATTCAATAAATGGTGCTGGGAAAATTGGATTTCCACGTGCAGAATCATGAAGCAAGACCCCTACCTTACACCTTACACAAAAATCCACTCAACATGGATTAAAGACCTAAATCTACGACCTGACACCATCAAGTTACTAGAGAACATAGGAGAAACCCTTCAAGATATTGGCACAGGCAAAGAATTTCTGGAAAAGACCCGGGAGGCACAGGCAGTCAAAGCCAAAATCAACTATTGGGATTGCATCAAATTGAGAAGTTTCTGTACTGCAAAAGAAACAGTCAGGAGAGTGAAGAGACAACCGACAGAATGGGAAAAAAATATTTGCAAACTATGCAACAGATAAAGGGTTAATAACCAGAATCTACAAAGAGATCAAGAAACTCCACAAAAACAAAACCAACAACCCACTTAAGAGATGGGCCAAGGACCTCAATAGACATTTTTCAAAAGAGGAAATCCAAATGGCCAACAGGCACATGAAAAAATGTTCAAGGTCATTAGCAATCAGGGAAATGCAAATCAAAACCACAATGAGGTTTCACCTCACCCCGGTTAGAATGGCTCACATGCAGAAATCTACCAACAACAGATGCTGGCGAGGATGTGGGGAAAAAGGGACACTAACCCACTGTTGGTGGGAATGCAAGCTGGTCAAGCCACTATGGAAGTCAGTCTGGAGATTCCTCAGAAACCTGAAGATAACCCTACCGTTCGACCCAGCCATCCCACTCCTTGGAATTTACCCAAAGGAATTTAAATTGGCAAACAAAAAAGAGGTCTGCACCCTAATGTTTATTGCAGCTCAATTCCCAATAGCTAAGACCTGGAACCAACCTAAATGCCCATCAACGATAGACTGGATAAAGAAATTATGGGATATGTACTCTTTAGAATACTATACTGCAGTAAGAAACAACGAAATCCAGTCATTTGCAACAAAATGGAGGAATCTGGAACACATCATGCTGAGTGAAATAAGCCAGTCCCAAAGGGACAAATACCATATGTTCTCCCTGATCGGTGACGACTGACTGAACACCAAGAGGGAAACCTGTTGGAGTGAGGTGGACACTATGGGAAACGGTGGCTTGATCAGCATAGCCCTGACTGTTAATGAACAACTTAATACATTATCCCTCTTAGTAGTTTTTTTTATCTGTTCTACTTAATATGACTGGTTTAGATCTGTAATTGATGCACAGTTATTCTTAAGTGTTGAAAATTAACTGAAATGTGATCCCTGTTGAACATGGTGGTGGGAATGGGAGAGGGAAGAGATGTATAATTTGGGACATGCTCAGGCTGACTTGCCCCAAGTGGTGGAGTTGGAAGCATACCAGGGGATTCCAATTCAATCCCATCGAGGTGGCATGTACCAATGCCATCTCACTGTTCCAGGTGATCAGTTTCAGTTCACAGTTGGTCATGGTGAAGGGACTGGGAGTCAAAGGGAGCACATAGACAAGTCTAGTACCTGCTAACGCTAACAGATGGAGTAAATAAAGGGGAGAGTGATCCAACATGGGAAGTGAGATACTCAGCAGACTCATAGAATGGCAGATGTCCTAAATAGCACTCTGGCCTCAGAATCAGCCCTAAAGGCATTCGGAGCTGGCTGAAAAGCTCATGAGAGTATTTCAGGCATGGAAAGCCAAGACACTCTGGCAAAAGATCTCTGCAAGTGAGATCCCAGTGGAAAGAACAGGTCATCAAAGAAGGAGGTACCTTTCTCTGAAGGGAGGAGAGAACCTCCACTTTGACTATGACCTTGTCTAAACAAGATAAGAGTCGGAGAACTCAGAGGGCTTCCATAGCCTTGGAAACTCATGACTGGAGCATAGGGAGATTACTGATGCCATAGACAGGAGTGTCAATTGGTAAAGTCAACAACAGGAGTCACTGTGCACTTACTCCTCATGTAGGATCTCTATCCTTAATGTGCTGTACATTGAGATTTAATGCTATAATGAGTACTCAAACAATATATTTCACTTTGTGTTTCTATGGGGGTGCAAACTGTTGAAATCCTTACTTAATGCATACTAAACTGATCCTCTGTAAAAAAAAAAAAAAAAAGAAAGAAATTATCAATTCCCAACTTGACTCTCACTGCGATTAAACATGACAATAGGTCTGCTCTGATTTCATCATCATTTAAAAAAAATCATCTATTATTTTTCACTTTATGTTTCTGTGTGGGAGCAAACTGTTGAAATCCATACTTAATGTATACTAAGCTGATCTTCTGTATATTAAGATAATCGAAAATGAATCTTGATGTGAATGGAAGGGGAGAGGGAATGGGAAAGGGGAGGGTTGTGGGTGGGAGGGACGGTATGGGGGGGAAGCCATTGTAATCCATAAGTCGTACTTTGGAAAATTATATGCATTAAATAAAAGTTTAAAAAAAATTTCATTTTTTTGATTTATTCAGTGACCCATTGGTTGTTCTGGAGCATGGTGTTCAATTTCCATATATTGGTATATTTACCATAATTCTTCTTGTCATTGATGTCTAGTTTTATTTCATAGTAGTTAGACAAGACACATAATATAGCTTCAGTTTTTAAAAATTTGTTGATAACTTATGTGTGGCCTAACGTATGCTCTATCTTCAAGCATTTTCTGTGTGCAGAAGAGAAGAACATGTATTCTGCAGGTGTTGGATGAAATGTTATGTAATAGCTGTTAGGTCCATTTGCTCTACAGTGTGGTTCAACTCCAGTGTGTCTTTGTTGATTGTATGTGTGGATGATCTGTCCATTGATGAAAATAAGATGTTGAAATCTTAGCTATGATCACAGTAGAATCTGTATCTCCCATTAGATATACTAATATTCATTTTATATAATTGTGTGGTCTAGCACTTGGTACAAATATATTTATAAATACTATACATTCATGTATTATCAAATATATTTGTCTCATGTTTTTTAAAATCTAAAGTCTGTTTTATCTGATAGGAGTATGGCTACTTCTATTTGATTTTGGTTTCTGTTTGTGTGAAATATTTTTTCTAACTTCACTTTAGGTCTATGTATGTTACATCTTTATCAATGAAATGAATTTCTTGTAGCCTTCACATATGAGGAGTCTTCAAACAATTCAAACAGAATAAGCCAGTGAATTTTATTCTTTTGTGTATATTATAAAAAAGCCAAGCATAGTTTTCATTTTTTATATTAAAAATTGTACTAATCTCTTATAGTGTATCTGAAGAGGATCTAGTTTGAGTCACTAAAAAGGATACTACATCTGTTTGAAAGGTCTCTATCATAACAACATGAATTTTGCTGAAACTGAAGCAAGAACAAACATCAAATTTGTAATGAAGTTTGGTTAGAAGGATGGTGAAATCTTTTTTTCAAGATTTATTTTTTATTTATTTGAAAGGCAGTGTTACAGAAGAAGAGGAAAGACAGGGAGAACAAGAGTGAGAGAGATCTTCCATCCACTGGTTCACTCCCCAAATGGCCACAATAACTGGGGCTCAGCCAGACCAAAGCCAGGAGCCTGCCTGGAACTTCTTCTGGTTCCCCCAAGTGGGTACAGGGGCCCAAGAATTTGGGCCATTTTCTGTTTCTTTCCCAGGCACATTAGCAGGGAGCTGGACCAGAAGTGCAGAAGTGGGGTCTTGAACTGGAGCCCTTATGGGATGCTGGCATCACAGGCAGAGGCTTAACCTGCTACGCCACAATGCTGGCCCCCAAGGATGGTAAAATCTTTATGAAACATGTGTGAGGACAATACCTCCAAAGAAATCAGTGGATTGCAAATGGATAACAAGTTTTAAGATAGGAAGAAAAGATGCTGAATATCAAGTTTCCCTGGCAGATCATCCACAACAGTAAGGTCAAAATTAATCTTGTCCATGCTCTCATTGAAGAGGAGTGATGATTAACAGGCAAAAAAATTGCTGACATAGACATCTGAATTCATTAAGTGTACACAATTCAGATGGAACACTTGAAGTTGAGTAACCTTTCTTTTTGTTGCACCCAGATTAGCTGTAGACAAGAGGAGAGCTTTAAATGGAATGTTTTTTGAAAAGCGAGAAAGATAAAGATCCTGAAGCATGTTTCAGAGAGTAATAATACTAGATGAGACATGGCTTTGGCATAATGTTCCTGATGACAAAACACAACCAAGCATTGGTGAACCAAGGTGGGGAGAGGGCTAGTTAAAGCAAAAATGGACTGGTCATGAGCATGAGTAAGGGAGACAGGGTTTGGGGGACGCTCAAGGTCTTTTGCTTGTTGACTTTGTGGAAGGCCAAGGAACAGCAACAGTGTTTTGAGTGTTTTGAGAACTTAGCTGAATGTTTAACAAAAAAAAAAACTCCCTGGAAAGCTTCACCAGGGTCATCCTCCACCATGATGACTGCTATTTGCTCCTCTCGTCAGACGAAGGCAGTTTTGCAAGAGTTTCAAGGGGAAGTCATTAGGCAATCACTGACAGTCCTGACATGCCTTCTGACTATGTTTTGTTTCCTAACTTTTAGAAAATATTTGGAAGGCGCCCATTTTCTTCTGTTAATAATGTGCAAACGACTTCATTGACAGGGTTAAGTTCCCAGCAACCTCAGTTCTTTTGATGTGGGCCAAATTGCCGGTATCTTTTCTTACAGAAGTGTGTTGAATCTGATGGAGCTTATTGTGAGAAATAAAGTTTATATTTTTGCATTTTTATTCCATTGTTTCATGAAATTTTAAAGTCCCCTTACCTTTGTGTGTTTTCAAAAATTGACTTGGACAGTTTATGTCTAAACTGTGTACTTTCAAGCTTATTATTGATAGGTAAGGACTTAAGCCTGACATTTTGTTGATTATTTTACTACTTTTAAAAATATCTTTATTTATTTATAGCTCTTTTATTATTTCTCATTTTGTTTTTGTAGTTTTCTGATGTGATAAGGCTTGAGTCTTTTCTCTTTTGCGTTTGTGTTCCTGCATTACCAGCTTGCATCATTCATTTGTGTGTTTTCACAATGATAGTTATTATCCTTTTGCTTCCAGATATAGAAGTCTGATATGGAAGACTGATCTGGTGGTGATGAATTACTTCAGCTTGTGCTTATCTGGAAAAGACTTTTTCTCTTTTTTTGTTTCTGAATAGGAAGTTTGCTGGATATAGTAATTTTGGATGATAGTGTTTTTTCTTTCAGGTTCTTGAATATATCATCCTCATCTCTCCTGGCAGCGTAAGGTTTTTGCTGTTAGTCTGATGGGCATTCCTTTATGTGTGACTTGATGCTTGCTGTTTTCGTGTTCTATCTTTATCTTGGACTTTTGACATTTGACTATAATATTCCTTGGAGAATTCTTTTTTTTTTTTTTTTTTTTTTAGTTCATTTGTGGTTCTTTGACCATCCTTGGTTTGGATGTTCAAATCTCTTACTTTTTCCTCACTATTACTTCATTGAAAAGTTTTCCGGTGTTTTTTCTGTTGTCTCCTCCTTCTGGAATATCCATAATGCAAACACATATTGCTTAATGGTGTCCTACTTGTCTCACAGAATTTGTTCATTCCTTTAAAATTTTTTTAGGGGATGGTTGTGGTTACTGAATTATTTTAAAGACCCATACTCAAGTTCAGAATTCTTTCTTCTGTCTGGTCTAGTCTATCACTATAGCTTTCAATTGTTTTTATTTTATTGTCATTTTTACTTCTAAATTTTAAATTAACATGTAATAGTTGCACATTAATTTTTTTACTTATTCACTGGCACATTTTTAAGCAATACAATGCAATTTTTAACACATATACATAATGCCAACTGACCTTACAAGGCAACAAACCTTTCCTTTTCCTTATCTTTTCTTTGTATTTGGAGCCTCCCAGCAACTCTCTTTCAGTTCTTATAGATACCTTACTGTGCTGCAAAAATACTAGGACCTGTCATATTCACCCACTGTTTCTTTTTTTTTTTATTTAAACTTTTATTTAATGAATATAAATTTCCAAAGTACGGCTTATGGATTACAATGGCTTCCCCCCCATAACGTCCCTCCCACCCACAACCCTCCCCTTTCCCATTCCCTCTCCCCTTCCATTCACATGAGGATTCATTTTCAATTCTCTTTATATACAGAAGATCAGTTTAGCATACATTAAGTGTTTCAATGTTTTATTACCCATTTTACAACATTTCTCATAGCCTCCGCCCCTCCTAGCTTCTAGAAATAATTTTTAAATTTCTACATATGAGAGAGAACATGTGATATTTATGTTTCTGTGTCTGGCTTATTTCACTAAACATAATGATGTCCAATTCCAACCATTTACTGCAAGTGTGAGGATTTCATTCTTTCTATGGCAGAATATACCCCACTGGGTATATTTACCACCTTTTCTGTGTCCATTCATCTCGGTCAGTGGACACTTAGGTTGATTCCATATCATGGCTTTTGTGAATGATGTTGCAGTGAACGTGGAGTGTAGGTATCTTTTGCATTTTCTGATTTTATTTCCTTAGGGGTACATAGAGTAGACTTATTTCTAGTTTTTTTGAGGAACATCCATATTGTTCTTTTTTTTTTTTTTTTTTTGACAGGCAGAGTGGACAGTGAGAGAGAAAGACAGAGAGAAAGGTCTTTCTTTTGCTGTTGATTCACCCTCCAATGGCCGCCGCGGCTGGCGTGCTGATCCGAAGCCAGGAGCCAGGTGCTTCTCCTGGTCTCCCATGCGGGTGCAGGGCCCAAGGACTTTGGCCATCCTCCACTGCATTCCCAGGCCATAGCAGAGAGCTGGCCTGGAAGAGGGGCAACCGGAACAGAATCTGGCGCCCCGACCGGGACTAGAACCCGGTGTGCCAGTGCCGCAGGCGGAGGATTAGCCTATTGAGCCGCGGCGCCGGCCTCCATATTGTTCTCTACAATGACTACACTGTATTACTTTCATACCAGCAATATATAATGATATAGGAGTTCCCTTTTCTACACATCCTTGCAAGCATTTGCTTTTTTTCCTCTGTCTTTTTGATAATAGCCAGACCAGTGAATGAGATGATAGCTCAGTGTGGTTTTCATTTGCATATCCCTGATGGCTAGTGATGTTGAACTTTCTTTTTTCTATGTATTTATTGGCCATTTGTATTTCTTTTCTGAAAAATGTCTGTTCAGATACTTTGCCCATTTTTGAATTGGATTGGTTTTTATTTTGTTGAGCTTTCTGAGTCCCTTATGTATCCTGGATACCAATCCTTTGTCAGATGAATAGCTCGCAAATAGTTTTTCTGATTGCGGTGGTTCCCTCTTCCCTCTTATTGTTTCCTTTGTTTTGCAGAAGTTTCTTGTCTTGATGTAATGTCATTTGTCTATTTGTTCTTTTATAGGTTGTACTTTGGGAGTCTTACTCAGAAAGTCATTGCCTATGCAAATCTCTTTCTTCTAATAGTTTTATAGTTTCAGGTCTTTATAGTTTCAGATCTTTGATCCATTTTTACTTGATTTTTGTGTAGGGGTTTTTTTCAACCTTTTGCTTATAGATGTCCAGTTTCCCCAGTTTCTCTTCTCTAGGGTGTGTTTTTAGGACTTTGTCAAGATAAGTTGGCTGCAGATGGGTAAACTTATTTCTGGGGTTTTGGCTCTGTTCTGTTAGTTTCTGTGTCTCTTTTTAAGCTAATGCATGTTGTCTTGGCTTTAGAGTATTACTTGAAACCTGGTATTGTGATGACTCTAGCTTTGTTCTTATTATTCAAGATTTCTTTGGTTGTTTGGGGGTGTTTTCTGTTTCCATATGAATTTTATACTGCTTTTTCTAGTTTTCTGAAGAATATCCTGGTATTTTGATAGAGATTACACTAAATCTATAAGCCACCTTGGGTGTTGCACTTTCTTGAATACTTTTTCTGTGCCTATTGAGGTGATCTAGAGATTTGTATTCTTCCCTATGTGATGTGGGGTATTTATTGATTTATATAAGTTGAAACATCCCTGCATCTGTGGGATGGATCCTATTTGTTCAAGGTGTATGATCTTCGTGATGTGCTGTTCAATTTGACCTGCTAGTTTTTAATTATTTTTAGAATTTTTGCATCCACAATCATTTCTTTGTTGTTGTAACCTTCTGTGAATTTGTAATCAGGGTAAGACTGCCCATATAGAATGAGTTTTGAATAGGTCTCTCTTTTTCAATTTTTTGGAATAATTTGTGAAGAATTGGTGTTAGTTCTTCCTTGAAAGTTTGGTAGCATTTCTCAGTGAAGCCATCTAGTCCTATTTTGTTTTTTGGTGGGAGGGGGGAGAAGGACTTTTTTATTATAGAGTCAATCTCATTATTTGTTCTTCGTATTTTCAAGTTTTCTGTGTCTTCCTGGTTCGATTTTGGAAAGTTATATGTATCCAGAAATTTATCTGTTTCTTCTGGGTTTCCAATTTGTTAACATAAAATTGGTCATAGTAGTGTCCATATGGGATGCTCGTGCTGCAGGTGGCAGCTTTACCCATTGCACCACAGCGCCAAAGCCTCTAATATTTCTGCTAGACTCAAGATCTCTGTCTCTTAGCTAAATTTCTCATTCCTGGCATTCATTACTTTCTTAATTTTATTAAGTTGTAATCTCTTGTATCTTTTTGAGTAACCCTATGATCATACTTTTTATTTCATTACATTTTAATTTTTATTTTTCACCTTACTTGAAAGTCAGAGAGACAGAGAAAGAGAAAGCCAAAGAGATGGACAGAGATTCTTCTTAAGAGTGAACAACATTTCACTGTGTGGCTAGACCACATTTTATTTATGTGACTATCAGTTGATGGACATTTGGGTTGTTTCTATTCTGGAGCTAGGAATAATACTGCAATTTGTGTACAAGTTGTTTAATGGACATGTTTTCAATTCTTTTGGGGATATATACCCAGGAGTATAATTCTGAGTCATATGGTAACTGTGGTAACTTTTCAGGAAACTGCCACTTTTCCCGATCAACCATAACAGTTTTATAAGCTGTTCTTCCTGCTCATAGTAGATCATGACTGTCTTTCCTTGTCAGTAAATACAGATTTTTTTCACTACTTTGAGTGAATATAATATAGAGTAGTATCTCAGGGGAATATATTCAAGACTCTTAGCGGTGCTTGAAGCAGCACCACTTGTGATCTAGTGTCTTTTCCAGGTTAATTAAGCACTTATCAGGCACTGTTTGATAACTTCTGCAGTTTAAGGTGTGATGGCAAAATAGGAGTACATTTCTTTTGCCTTCTTCACAATTTCACAGATAGAAGACACGCTTTTCCTGTAAATCTTAGCAATAATTTTTCATTCCATTATAAGTTGTGAACTTAACCCTTTCACTTAAAGGAAGCACTTGGCAGCTTCTCTGTAGCATATCCAGATAGTCATCATCTCTACCCTTGCACTTTCTGGCCATGATTAACTAAAGTAAGTCTTTCTTGAACATGAGCACTATGATACTGTGGCTGTAGATCTGATAACTGGGATGGCTACTTATGGACTAACAGAAGGTAGCACAGGCAGTGTGGACACACTGATACAAGGTTGACTCAGGTCCTAGGCAGTACAGAACAGGAAAGGGAAAGATTTCATCAAGTTAATCAGAATTGTATGTGACTTAAAAGTGATGAATTATTTATTTCTGGCATTTTCCATTTACTATTCTTAGACCTTGGCTGATGACAGGTAACTGAAATTGAGGAAAGCAAAAGAAAGGAAAATTGTGGATAAAGGGAGTCAATTGTATTTCTTTATCCAACTATACCAGAGTTGATTGAATGAGATTCCAATTGCTGGATGGTTAATGATCCTTTTAAGAGTCTCTGAACATTTTCCTTGTGTCCCCAGCAAAAGAACAGAGCACTCTGCATGCCTCTAACTTGATGCTTTCATTGCATTGAATCTTCCTCCCACCCAACATCTGTTCCATCTACTATGTGGTGAGCTCCATGCATCCAGAACACCTATTAAATTCTGGAACACCTAAGTAACTGGGTACCTGAAGAATGAATGCATGGATGGATGCGTGGATGGATGATCAGGGCCAGGAGCTATGGAGAGATGTTCACTGACAGTAAGAACATTCCATTCCCAAATCCATACTTTGAAAGGTAGTGAGTTCCCTGACCTTGGAGGTATGGGTCAGAAAGCTGGGTCACTTGGCAGGAATACTGTTATGTGTAGGCATCAGAAGGGAATTGGGTGAAATTTAAGTTCACCTCCAAGTGATAAAGCTTGAAATTCCATGAAATACAAGATCAGGGAAGTTAAGAGATGAATTCTAAGTCATCTGGTTGAGCAGCTATGGGGTTGTGACACTAAAAGTCTTCAAGTTTCTTTTGAAGAACCCAAAAGAAGCTTCCCTTTGCCTGCTTGTGCCTGCCTTTGGGATGATCACAGAGTACAATGCTGAGGTCTTAACATGGGAGAAATCCATCTGTAACAAGTTGTTTGACAAGTTTATGGCGTCCGGGTGTGGTGCAGGAGATCAGAGGCAGAGGCTTGGGCTCTGGGCTGCCTGGCTCAATTCCTGTAAGAGGCAGGGAGAACTTGCTTGCTCCAGGAGCAGCTGTCCATCCACGATGTGGCTCTGTGCTCTCTTTCTGGTTTTTCTTGCTGCTTCCACAAAGTCCTTCTGAAGCACAAATATTTGAGAGGGTACATTTGGAAATCTTCATCCTGGGCCAAGTTGAGTGGAGATGCACACAGGGCAAAGGCCTGACAGGTCTGGATCCTTAGCAGTGAGCACCCTCTGGACATGGGCTTTGACTTCAGTCGGGTGAGCATAGCAGCCTTGGCCATTCTAAACAGAGATGTAAGGGGGGAGAAAAAGCATGGGCCATGCACAGAATGGCAACCAGTGAAACTCAAGCTCCACACGGGGGGAATTAAGAGAGCACAGCTTACTTCCTCTTTGATTGTAAGCCTAGATGTGGACAAATAATACAGAGTGACTTGGAATATAAGAATTCCTGACAGAGCCAAGGGGTGAGCAGTGTGGATTTGAATCTAGTTCAGCACTTCATAGCTGGGTGTCCTTAGATAAGTACTTAACTGTCCTGAGCCTGTTACCCTAGTTCTAAAGCAGGGATGATGGCAGTCCCTACCTCACTGGGTGGTTGTGAGGATGGAATGGGGTGTTTCTAAAGCACTTAGGGTGGTGGTTGATATAGAGGAGAGAACAAGGGATGGAGAGAGAACAGGGCTGTTGTAAATGCATTGTGTTCATGCTAATAGAAACTTGGAGGTATGTTCAGGCCAACCAATCAAAAGCCCATCACTACTGAGAAGATAGTTTGTCATTCACAGATCTCAAGTGAAAGGGCTTACCACTGGGGCTGGGGTGACACATGGTAAATGGTGACCATCTTAGTCTGGAAAGACATAATTCTGAATCCATAGTCCGTAATATTGATATCTCCAAAGTCTAAAATCTCCCAACTCATAGTCCCAAAAGAATAAAATCCTGAAAACCAAAATTCTGAATATCATAATCCTCATTGAAATCAACAGCCATATATAAAGGATAAAAAGCAAATTGTGGTAAAGGGGTTAATGTTTTCCTGGTTGGGTACAGTAGTTGCATCATATTATGGAGAAGAAACCACTGGAGACCTTGAACAATGGTATTTTGGGTATGTTTAGAGGTGTCTAGAGATTAGTGTGTCAGTCTGAGTATACTAGGTTCTCTGAAGTTCTCTGAATTTGGAAAAGCACAGCTGTACATAGAAAATGAATGTCAATGTGTCCTCAAGGAGAGACAGTCCCAAAGGAAAGAGTGAAGTTGTTCACTACAGTGCAGGATAGAAATCAAAGTTAATGATGGAGGAAGTCAGCCAGCTCTTAGGCATTGCCTCTGTGCAGTAGCCATAATCTATCCCTGTAATTCCATATGTCAAAAATTGTTTTAAGATTTTTCCTTCTCAAAAGTTTTCTCACTATCTTAAACTGTCAGCATTATTATTATTTGCAATTCACTTTGTGTGCATATATTAATTTGCATCCTTCTCAACATAGAAGTTATACATTATGTAAAGATTTGGGGGGAGTATTGATTAATTTTATGAATTTTTTTTGCAAATTTGACTCCATTTAAGTGTTTTATCACAATGTCAAGCTTGTGTGTAAACACTTTGTGTGTATATAAAAACACTAAACTTTCTCAGTAAAATAAGAGATATCCTTTTAGTATATCTGCATTTGTGAAAGATAAAAGTTTTCTTGGCTGTTTGGGTGACTGTGAAGGTAGTGGTCATTCACTGTGGTTTTTGACCAATGGTGTCAAAAGACTTAGATTATCTGCCATGGTATTTCATATGAATATAGTTAAATAGTTGAGTGCACAAAATTGTCAACCATATACATTTTATTTTTGACCTATTTCTTTATGAATGCAGTTTATCTGCTCATAACTGTCATAGCTATGGGACTGCTGTTAGTATCCCTGAGTGTTTATGCTGGTAAAAATATGCAATATGCACATTGTTATTGCCTATTTTCTTTTTCTAAGATGGCTTATTAAATGTTTTGTTGTGTTCTTATATGTTGCTCAGATAAATCTCTTAAAAGTGTAAGTAAGCCAGCGCCATGGCTAATCCTCCGCCTAGCAGCGCTGGCACACCGGGTTCTAGTCCTGGTCAGGGTGCCAGATTCTGTCCCGGTTGCCCCTCTTCCAGGCCAGCTCTCTGCTGTGGCCAGGGAGTGCAGTGGAGGATGGCCCAAGTGCTTGGGCCCTGCACCCATGGGAGACCAGGAGAAGCACCTGGCTCCTGGCTTCGGATCAGCGCGCTGCGCCGGCCGCAGCGGCCATTGGAGGGTGAACCAACGGCAAAAGGAAGACCTTTCTCTCTGTCTCTCTCTCTCACTGTCCACTCTGCGTGTCAAAAAAAAAAAAAAAAAAAACAAAAAAACAACCCACACTCTCTCACTCTGGCTCTACAATTCTCTGTAACTCTTTCAAATAAATAAAATAATTCTTTAAAAAAAAGTGTAAGTAAATGTCTTTAAACTTGTTTATGCTATTTCTTTCAAAATTCTGTACTTGGGATTTTGATCATTCACAATTTTATACTTAGAGGATTTTGATCCTTTGGGATTTCATTTTTGGAGACTATAACATTTAGGATTGTGTCTTTTAGGATTATGGCCCAAACCCAAAGGAATAATCTAGGATAATCAAGAGGAAGAGGGAGGGTGTCATGGTGGGCAAGAGTCTTTATTGTGGTTTGATGGAAGGAAGTAGTAGGGCAGGGCAAGCAGACTAAGACTGGCCAGTGTGAGTCATTTCAGGGGAACCTTTTGCATGAGATCTGTCCCTAGTTTGCTGGTGGCTGGCTCTGGGGTGATTAGGACAGGGGACAGTGTGAGGGCCTGCTCCTTAAAGTGACTCTGTGAGTTAAGAAGGACAGCTACCCTCATTCCTCTATTGCACAAGGAGAAACTGAGGTCTGGAGGGGTTAGGTAACTTAGTCAAGGTCACCTGCTTATAACATGGAAAATTCCACCTGGAGTGCAGGTCAGACTTCCCTGCTCTGACGTGTCCGCTCTTCCTCTCCATGTCCATCAGGGCACCCGTCTACATCACCTGTGGTAGATACCATGCATGGCAAAGTCCTGGGGAAGTTCGTCAGCTTAGAAGGATTTGCACAGCCCGTGGCCGTCCTCCTGGGAATCCCCTTTGCCAAGCCCCCTCTTGGATCCCTGAGGTTTGCACCACCACAGCCTGCAGAGCCATGGAGCTATGTGAAGAACACCACCTCCTACCCTCCCATGTAAGCTGTGCACGGGGCTGGCGCTGGCATCTTTCAGGGGAGATGCTGTAGGAAGGAGTCAAGGCAACCCTCTGGTTGGCTTACACTTTGTTCTAGGGTCTCCAAGAACACTATAGAACTTTAAAAAATCCAGAATTCCCACACATTCTAGATTTCTTCATCCAGTGCATATTTATCGGGCACCTACTGTGGGCCAGATCTGTTCTCGATGCGCGGAATCAATTAGTGAACAGAACGAAGCTCCCTACCTTCATGGGGCTTGCATTCTAGCAGGGCTGGGGGAGAGAATAAACAACATGCAACTTAATGCATGATGTGCTAGTATGTAATTCCTCAGGCAAAACACTGAGCAGGTGAAGGAGATGAAAAGTAGTGATCGTGACTACTCTCCTTAGCATTGTTGGGGGAGTGAGGGTGTGAGGGTGTGTGTGGACATGACATGTGAGTTCTTACTTTGTACATTCAGACTCCCAGCTGTGTTTAAATTCCTAATCATAAGCAGTGAAGTGGTAAGTGCGCCCTCATGGCTGTGGTCAAGCTGGGCAAGGACCCAAAGCTTTCCCTTCCGTCAGAGCTGCTCCCAGTGACCGCCGACTCCTCCACTACAGCAATGCATGGCTGAGGTGTCCAGGATCCTGCCTCTGCTGGCTTCTTTCCTGTTCTTCCTTTTAGAAATAATATTCACTGTTTTCACTTCCTGAATGCAAAAATAATATACTTATTATTTTAATTTAGGAAATACAGATAAGTAAAGGTTAGAAAATTAAAATTATATACAATTCCACCAGGCAGAGAGAATTACTGTTATTATTTCAGATGACATTTTTCCAGTATTTCATATGTTTCATAATATTGCCTTTGAAAACGATATTATGGGGGCTGGCGCTGTGGCACGGTAGGTTAATCCTCTGCCTGTGGTGCCAGCATTCCATCTGGGCTCCGGTTCTTATCCCAAATGCTCTAACTCTCAAAATATTAAAAAAAATAAAATGATATTATGTATACTGGCATTGTGGCGTAGCCCATAAAGCTGCAACCTGTGATGGCGGCATTCCTTATGGGTGCCGGTTTGTTTCCTGGCTGCTCCACCTTTATTCAACTCCCTGCTAATGACCTGGGGAAAGCAGCAGAATATGACCCAAATGCTTGGACCCCTGCTACCCATATGGGAGATGTGGAAGAAGTTCCTGGCTCCTGGCTTCAGCCTGGCCCAGCTCTAGCTGTTGTAGCCATCTGGGAAGTGAACCAGTGGATGGAAGATTTATTTGTTTCTCTCTCTTTCTGCAACTTTGACTTTCAAATAAATGAATAAATCATTTTTAAAAAGAAAGATAATGATGAGAAATTCCTGTTAGCATTGCTCATGGGACAGGTCTGGTAACAATGAATTCCCTCACCTTTTGTTTGGGAAAATCTTTATCTCCCCTTCATTTCTTTTTTTTTTTTTCTTTTTCAGATTTATTTTATTTGTTTGAAAGGTAGACTTACAAAGAGATAGAAGCAGAGAGAGAGGTCTTTCATCTGCTGGTTCATTCCCCAAATGGCTGCAACAACTCGACTAGGCCAGGCCAAAGCCAGGACCCAGTCTTCCATGTTTCATTTGCCGGATTTCCTCTGGGTCTCCTACGTGGGTGCAGGGGCCTAAGGACTTGGGCCATCCTCAGCTGCCTTCCAAGGTGCACCAGCAGTAAGCTGGATCAGAAGTGGAGCAGCTGGGACTTGAACTGGCACCAATATGGGATGCCAGCACTTCAGACCTGGGCCTTAACCCGCTGTGCAACAGTGCCAGCCCCTATCTCTCCTTCATTTCTAAAGGTCAGCCTTGCCAAATACAGCGTTCATGAGTGACAGACTTTTCCTTTTGACATGTTGTTGCTTCTTTCTTTGCCAGTAATATTTCAGCACAGCTTTCTGATACCAGGCCTGTTGAATCTCCCTTATATGCTGTTTGCTCCCCCCCCCCATTGTTGTACTCAGAATCTTCTCTTTGTCATTAACAGTTCAGAGTTTGATTGTCACATATCCTGCAGTAGTCTTACTTGAGTTGTATCTTACTGGTGACAGTTGATCTTCCTATACCCAGCTATTTATATTAATCTACAGGTTTGGGGCATTTTCTTTTATTGTATATGTGTTTATGCCTTTTCCCTCTTTGCCTTTCTCAACTAACTCCCTCTTGAATTCCAGTACAATAAAAAGAGCTAGACTTTGTGCTACAGATCCCATGAACCTTTTGAGTTCCTTTTCACTATTTTTCCCTCTGTCTCTGTGTTTTCAAGTGGCCCCTCTTTGAGCTCACTGATTTGCTTTTCTGTTTGATCAATTCTTCTGTTGATAACCTTTATTGTTAACTTTCATTTGTTGTTTTGTTCAGGGTAAGGATTTCTGTTTGATTTTTTATTATTTCAATATCTCTGCTAAGTTCTCTTGAATAATTTCCATGTTTTTTGAAGTTATTGAGCTTCCTTAAAACAGCTAGTTTTAATTATTTGTCTGAGGGATCACACATCTCTATCACTTTAAGATCGATCTCTGGTGCCTATTTTTGTTTGTAACTTTGGCGAGGTCTTACTCCCCTGAGTGTTCTTGATGTTTGTGAATGTGACGGGCTTCGCAGTCTTCGCAGTCTTCTTTGTTTGAACTAGTCCTCCTTCACTGGCCCTCTAGAGACTTCACACAGGTGGCTGTTTCCTGACTGTGACTGCTGTAGTCATTCCAGCACTAGAGGGCACTCTACGCCCAGGTTTCCCATGAATTTCCCGAGTTAGGTATTTCTCTGGCCAAGGTGGACCTGGGGATTATCCCAGAGAGGAACACTGGCTGTGTAGGAAATCCGGCAAATTTCCCAAGCCTAGAATCATGTCCCAGTTCCCAGACAGGCACAGCCCTCAGGCATTCCCTCCAATAGAGGGTCCAACTCCTTAGTATGGCAAGAGTGCCTGGAGCTGAGAGTGGGCTCCTTCAAGGTTTGCTGTGAGACAGATGCATATCTCCCAGCAGGTCCATGCACAGGTGTGATAATTTCTTAGCTGCTGGTCACTGCTAAGATTTATGTTGGCTGACAGAGGAGCCTTTTTTTTTTTCAGGCAGAGTTAGTGAGAGAGAGATAGAGACCGAGAGAAAGGTCTTCCTTCCATTGGTTCACCCCCCAAGTGGTCGCTATGGCTGGTGCGCTGCGCCGATCCGAAGCCAGGAGCCAGGTGCTTCCTCCTGGTCTCCCATACGGGTGCAGGGCCCAAGGACATGCACCATCCTCCACTGCACTCCCGGGCCACAGCAGAGAGCTGGACTGGAAGAGGGGCAACCGGGACAGAATCCGGCACCCCGACTGGGACTAGAACCCGGTGTGCCGGTGCCGCAGGTGGAGGATTAGCCTAGTGAGCCGCGGTGCCAGCCCTAGAGGAACCTCTTGATAGAGGCACTAGCGTGCACAATTCCTCCTAGACATCTTGGCAGATGGCTTTGGATGTAGGGGATGTGTGGAGCCTGAGCCAAGTCTCTTTGGGAAGGAGGCCATTTCTGGGCTTGTACCAAAGAGCATGATTAGTGTGTCTGCATTGTGAGTTGAGATCGACACTCAAAAGGGTCTTCTTGGGTCTCAGACCCCACTGGGAGTGCACAACCACCTGAAACCTGAAGCTTCCACTAGGAGACTCTTGTTGTGGGTTACTATAAGGATGTATCCTACCCTCACTCTTTTTTAAAAGATGTATTATTGGCCAGCGCCGCGGCTCATTAGGCTAATCCTCCACCTTGCGGTGCCGGCACACCGGGTTCTAGTCCCGGTCAGGGCGCCGGATTCTGTCCCGGTTGCCCCTCTTCCAGTCCAGCTCTCTGCTGTGGCCAGGGAGTTCAGTGGAGGATGGCCCAAGTACTTGGGCCCTGCACCCCAAGGGAGACCAGGATAAGTACCTGGCTCCTGCCATTGGATCAGCACGGTGCTCCGGCCGCAGCGCGAAGAAAAAAAAAAGATGTATTATTTATTTGAGAAGGGTAGACAGAGAAATCGGTCTTGTATCTGCTGGTTCACCCCTCAAATGGTTATAATGGCCACTACTGGGCCCGACCAAAGCCATACGCCCAGAACACCATCTGGATCTCTCATGTCAGGGGCAGGGTCCCGAGTGCTATTGCCATAATCTGCTGCTTTACCAGGCACATTAGAAGGGAGCTGGACGGGAAGCAGAGCAGCCAGTACTCAAGCAGGCACTTGGAAATTGAATGCCAGCATTGGAAGTGGTTGTTTTTCCTGCTGTGCCACAATGCCAACCCCTGTGCTATCTTTCAGATGTCCTATTTTAGTATAAATGCCAAGAAATAGCATCTCTGAGACAGAGCATATGCATTTTGTTAAATATTTCCCGATATATTTTCAACATTTCTCCTGTGCCTGTATCTATCTTGTATGTATATATATATATACATATTTATTTGAGAGTTTATAGTATACATATATATTTATTTGATATATATGTATATATACATGTATATATATGCACACACACACACACTATACAGTCTTGGAGTTATTTTTAAATGATTTTTTTCAAGTTTATTTTGTGTCTTTCTGGCTCCTAGTGCCTCAGTTACCTCAGCTGCATTCTGGGGTTGGGGTGCCTGTCTTCTGGGCACCCTGAGATCTGGAAATAGTGCATAAAATGTACTTGGAGATGCAAATACTATGTAAGATGGATCTTCCTTGCTATATGATCCTGGGATGGTTCTCTGAAAATAGTGTCTGACTCCCTGAGAGGCCATGATAGATGTCACCAATTGTAATCTGTATTGATCTCTGAGATCTCTCATCAAGCAAGCTGCAGCACTTGCCTAGGATGGGTTGATGATAGTGTCCTAGCTTGTCTGGCCTGGAGATCCTTAAAGAAACCACTCCCTTCACTTAGACAAGGCAGATTCCTGCTCAGAGCATCGAAGGAACCCACTCAAGGTCACCAAGCAAATCAACAGCTGAGGCAGATTGGAATGCGGCTCCCTTGATGTTGAGCCACAAAGATGTCACCTCAAACTTATTATAGACCATGAATATCTGCCATTTTAGGACTTCTATGGTTTACGGATATTTTTCATGGACTAGAACATGTTTACCCAGTACAGGAACGTTGTCACCCTGTAGTCCACCTTAAGGAACCCAGCAGAACAGGAGCCCAGGTCAGGGGAGTGTAGGAAATGCCCAAGGCAGGGCAGCGCATGGGCAGCCTCCTCTCCTTGGCTTAGGGCATCCTAAAGCTCTTGGAAGAAGAGTGGCACCATGGCTTTCTCACCCCGCATGATCTTGGGTTAGCTTAGTGTGTCCATGTCGACTATCCAAAATCCCCGATATCCTGTCCATTCCAAAGTCTTGAGTCTGGCAATAGCAATTCTCATTTTCGCTTTAACCCCCCCAGTGCAAGGTCTAACCTCAGGAAACACCTTGGTCGGCTCTGGTTGAAGCTCAGTGATTCTGTCTCCCCCAGGTGTTCTCAAGTCACGGTGGATGATTCACTACTCCAGGTGCTCAATACCAACAGGGAGAATGTTTCTCTCGACATTTCGGAAGACTGCCTTTACCTGAATATCTACACTCCCGCTGACTTGATGAAGAAAAGCAGGCTGCCGGTAAGCATGGGGACCCCTATGTGTGCAAGTCCCAGCATCTGGGATCGTCTGGTGCAGACTGGAGGAGGATAAAGGCAGTGTGGGTTGGTGGCATCATGGGCTGTGTCTGTTTCAGGGATCCCAGGGTTCCTCTGAACACAGGAAGCACCAGTTTTCAATGTCTCAGTTGTGCCCAGAGACTCGGGGTCTCTGAGGGATTTGTAGTACCTCTTCATTTTTTCCTAGTCTTCTCGTGCTAATAAAAGAACAAGGATGTTTATTTTTAGTTGCTAGTTTAAGAACTTGACACTCGGAAGAGCTAGGACAAAATTTCTAATGATGGTAGGTCTGGACAGAATCTTAGTGAAAAGTCAACAACCCAGTCATTTCCTTTATAGAAACAGAAACTGAGTTCTGAATCGGGGTAGGGGAGCTCAGATGGTAGGGTCGACAGACCAACAGCTTGAGTCTTCTGATCTTCAAACCAGGGATTTGAGGCTCAAACTAGAGAATCCAGTCAGTGTATTGCCTTCTGCCTGCTCTGCCTGCACGCCAAGATCCACCCATGACAACCTTCACCTTCCCATGACAGAGGTATGGGCCACAGCACCTGGAACATTCTCACATGCACTTAACTTTGCACTTTGTAAACCATCAGGTGTTTGATTGCAGCTCATTTACTTCCCTAACTGTCTTTGGCACAGGCTATGACTCAGTGAGTCAGCATTTCCCAAATAAAAAAAAAAAAGAGCCAGAGATGGGCAGGCTGCCAGTTACAGACTGGAGAAGGCAGGGTGGAGAGCAGGGAGGTCTTAAGAAAAACGAGGCCATCCCTGGAGTAGAAGAGAGAGGGGTGCTAACACCCAGCCAGTCTCCCAGAGACACTCCTGGCTTGGTGCCCAGAGTGAGAGAGGAAGTCTGTGAACTTGAGACTAGAATGTGGCTCTTGGAGCTGTGGCAGAGGTTCATTCACTCATTCTATTCATTCATTTACACATCTATTGTGTAGTCAGTACACCCATGCACATAGTTAGACTTGTAGGATACCAGAAATAAAGAACAGAGAGCCGTTATGATGCAGACTCTGCCATCTGGGCTGCACAGAGACATGGTGATTTCTTCACCATATTATTGCTGACCAGCCCTGGGCTGTAACTCAGTTCCTGCCCTGGAGACAGGCAGGGATTATATGTGGAGGAGAAACTGATGATCTGGGAACCTGGAGGCAGGGAAATCTCTATCTAGTGGTGGAGGTTCTGGGACCAAAGGGTCTAGGATCAATCCTGGTTCTACCTTTGATGAATTATGAGATGTGGACCATTTCTCAACTTCTTTAGGCCTGTGTTTCTTCAGAATTGAATAACTGCTTATGAGCACTCAGTGACAGATATCAAGTTTTATCCCATTTCCAGGCTAAGATGAAAACAGGAACTCATGAAAGTTTAGTTAGAGTGGAAGGGAGAATCTTACTCCTGCCCTAACAGCCAACTAATTGCTGTGGCCATGGGCTGCTGTGAGCTGGGCTCAACAAAAGGACTCCGGAGCCTGACTGCCTGGTCCAAGTCCTGCTTCAAACACTTATTAGATCTGAGATCTCATGTGGGTGAAGTACCTCAGTTTTTGTTATCTGCTAAATGGAACAATATTTTTACTTCTTATAATATTTATCTTAAAGTTCTTGGAACAGTACTTCTACAAAGTTCACATGAGAGTTATTTTATTTTTACTAACAGTATTAATATCATGTTATTTTAGCAACTCTCATTTCTTTCCTACTACGTGAGCACATTACATGCAATCCAGGAATTGTGCTGTATCTATTTGCATCCTTTCTCATAGTCTGAGTTTTTCATAAACGTTCTAAAGAGCCCTAGTGCAAGGGCTGCCATATGCAAATGCTGAGCCAAATGAACGTTTCAGGCATAGGGATGAGGGGAGGGCTGGGGTGAACAGGAAACCTTGGCCTTTGCTGTTGCCACAGTGATGTTTGCAGTTTGAAGATCACTGGGTAGATGTGGCAGCTGGGGAGAAAGGCGGGGGAATCCTAGATGCATGGAGTAGGGTGGTAGCCTGGGTCCCAGTTCTCTAGGACTAGAGAGACCTTTCGCAGCCTCGCTGGTGGACGTTGGGAAACAGTCTTCTTATGTCTTGGCCAAGACGTAGGTGATCAAGCCAGACAACCTCTGAAGCCCCTCCCAGATTTGCTTCCTGTAAATGGTGTTTGCCTCCCTCCCTGCTCAGGTGATGGTGTGGATCCATGGAGGTGGCCTGGTTTTAGGTGCAGCATCCATCTATGATGGCCTGACCCTCTCTGTCCATGAGAATGTGGTGGTGGTGACCGTTCAATACCACCTGGGCATCTGGGGATTCTTCAGGTAAGAAATGAGACTCACCACACACTGCCTCCTAGGGAGATAGAGTCCAGCTCTGGTCATGTCAGCTTGCAAGGGGACCTTTGCTAAGCTCTTTAATAAGGAATCCAAGTGACTTGGCTGCATTTGCTTTCTCATTACCCAGAGACTCTCATCCACTTGTTTCTGAGGTTTCGCACAAGCTGCTCCTTCTTGGAATGCCTCCTGTACCTGATGAATGCCTATTTACCCTGCAAGGCCCAGCATCATGCTACCTCTTATGGAATACTCCTCCTTTTTACCTTGCTGCCCCAGCCCATGACATTCCTCTAGGATGGCAGTCAGCATGCAGCACGGTGGTTAACCAATGAAGGGGCAGACTCGCAGAGGAAAATCTGTGCATAAAGGAGTGGATGACTATAGAGGGGTGGAGAACAAGACACTCATAAACAAAGCTGGAGGAGTGTGGGGCCACCATTCCTTTCCTTCCTGGGATCCAGTGCATCCAGGAGTCAAAGCTGAGATTCTCCTTTAGGTCTGCAGATGGGTAGGAACCAGCTTAACTCTAGAACCCAATTCCTGTGCACCTTTCTGTGTGTACCCAGAATATCTGCCCCTGAGCTGGCTGGTGCCTGGGCTGGGGCAGGGGGTCTTTTCACCAAGGGGAAGACAACAAAGCTGGAGATGGGGTTCTGGCCTGCATGTCACTGCATGTCACCAACCCAGTCACACCCCACAAGTAACACCTTCACTGAGGCTCTACATCCCTTTCACCAACAAACTGATGTCTCTGCTCCACCGCTGCAAGAAAACTGCAATGAGATCTCTGCCCTCCTCCTTCCTCCCTATCTCCCCTCTACCCAGGTCAGACAGATTCTCAGCTGTCTATGTCACCACCTGGGTGTTTGTGTCCAAATCACCAGTGACTTCCATCAGCTCTCAGCCCAAACTTATACCTTCTTGGCCCAGATGCAAATATCCACTTGTGTCTCTCTAGGTCTCCTGGTCACCTCTACTTCCTAGACTGTTCCTTCCCAACCCCTTCACTGGCACCTCTATCACCTCCCCCATTCTCAGGCCTCTGTGAATCTCCCTGTCCCTCTCCACTAAGTCCTTGAGTGATCAGAGCTCCCTACTTTTAACATCCCCTCCTTTGAAACCCAGACACCCATCATAAATGACCTCCTTTCTCTTCCATTGAGATCTAAAGCACACCTCCCATATCACTTGGACAGAGTGGACCCCTGACTCCCACATTACGTTTCCCAACAAAAACCCTCTCTTATCCCCCAGGGCCTCCTGCATGCCTGCTGGCAGCTCCACCCTTTGGTTGCACAGAACAAATTCCAGTGAGCAGCCTAGACTCTTCTTCCAGCCACATCCAGTCAGCCAGCAAACACTCTTGGCTCCATTTTTCAAATATATTCAGAATCCAACCTCTTGTAGCCTCCTCCTTGCTCCCAGGCTATTCAGATTATGGGTATGACCACTTACTCTTATGACCCTCCTTTGACACTCTGGATGATCCACACCATAACCAGAGGGATCGTTTTAACATAGACTGAATTGTGTTATGTCTCTGTACGAAACCCTGCAGTGGGATTCTTCATATTTGCAACAACATTAAATCCCTCACCAAGGCCCACAGCGCTCTCCAGCTGTATCTGCTACTCACACACTTCCATTCACTGGGCCCAGGCCCTCTGCTCTTGTTGCTTCTCCTGCTTGCAGGTCCTTCTGCATGATCCTTGTGCTCATCGTATTCAGGTCCCTACTCAAACACCACTGCCCCAGAGATGCCTCCCCAGTCATGTGACCTCCTTTGTCTGCCTTTATGTTTTCTCAAAGCATTTTCACTACCTGTCATTATATCCTAGGTTCATGTTTGCGCTCTATAGTGTGAACTCAGCATCCTGAGTCTGCCTGTGCTGTTCTTATATGCTCTCAAGCTCTTAGTGCACTTCTGGGCACATGGCAGACACTCAGTTCATAGCTGTCAGATGCACGAATGCAGAGCTCTACACAAAACTGTGCTGTGGAAATGGGAGGAAGGGGAAGACTCTGTGTCAGGGATGTGGAAGGCCACCTGTTTCTGGAAGCCAGACTTGAGTACCTAGGATACTGTGGTCCTGAGAGCTCTGCCATGACATCTGTGCTCCCCACCCCACTCTTCTCACAGCACAGGAGATGAACACAGTCGAGGGAACTGGGGTCACTGGGACCAGGTGGCTGCACTGCGCTGGGTCCAGGTCAACATTGCCAACTTTGGAGGGAACCCAGGTTCTGTGACCATCTTTGGAGAGTCAGCAGGAGCTGAAAGTGTCTCTCTCCGTTCTTGTAAGTGTTCCTGGCACCAGGCTCCATCCCAGGCTTGGTGGAACTTCATGGGACCCCTTGGAGACAGGCTAATTGAGCCCTGAGCATCTTTGCTTTCATGTCCTGGATCCAGCCCCCAGTCTACTCGTGGTATGTCACCAGCATTGGAAAGCTAAGGATCAAACTATCTTTAGCCTACAGGAAGCTCTGATCTCAGCTTAATGTCCTAGGGTTATATGAATCTCCCTGAAGACTGCAACAGTGATGTTCCCCTTCTTGTCCCTTGGTTGAATTCTCTGCTTCCTTTCTAATCATTTCAACATTGCGACTTACCTCAGTTCTCTTGGGAAGCAGTTTTGAGTGTACATTACAGACTTGTGGAGTTAAGGACCAGATTTGGATAAAGTGTCATTGCTTGGCTTGAAGGCAGCTATATGAGTTTGAACAAACTGAACAGAAGAGGACCCAAAAGCTTCCTCTGTACAGTGACTTGTCCATGCCCCACAGGGAGCATCGCAATGTGTGGGACTGATGGATAAGGTGGTCTGGGAGAAGTGGGGAAGTGAGATCAGATACGAAGGCAGTACAGAGAGATAGGATGGGGTGTGGGCCACAAATGCTACTGTTAGGTGTCAGGTGCCTTGCTTTGTGGAGAACTGGGATGGGGAGACACTTGGGGGAGTTATAAAAGGTGCTGGGAGCTGTAGCAACTCTCCAGCTGCCTCAGTTTTGAGAGAGGGTCAGCTCTATTACTGTAGTTTTTGTACACGTCTTGATTTCAGAGTTGAATACTCACAGCAAAATGTTTCTTTACTTTTTAATGTAGAAAAAGGGAAAAATACAGGTAAATTCAAGTGCAGAAAGAGTCACCCACAACCCCAATACCAGGGATAATCACATAAATGTTTTTCCGTGGATTTCCCTGGTCTTTTTTCCACAGCTGACTTCTATCTACATGTCTCCATTTTTTCCCAAATTTCTTTCTCAAATATTGTAATATATTTTCCCTAAATAATAAACATGTTTACACTAGTTCATAGTCTTTTATTTCATATTTCTTGAAGCGTTTGTATCCAGGAGCAGCCTGGAAAGCAGGCCAAGCTGGATGAGGAGTTTGGCCCCCAGTATCTACAGGGAAATAGGCCGGAGGAGTGGCAGATGGAGAAAGCCTGGAAGAGAAACATGTCAGTGACCCTCTCCTCATTAACAAGACCTCTCTTCCTGTTCATTCTCATCCCAGGTTTTGTCGCCCCTGGTCAAGAACCTCTTCCATCGAGCCATTTCTGAGAGCGGCGTGGCCCTCAGTCCTGGTTTATTCAGGAAGGACGTCAAGCCCTTGGCTGAGGTGGGTCTCACCTTGGACAGCTCCTGCACCCTTGGCTTTGCACTCCTGAATTCTCAGGGCTCTTTCTTTCTGTGGGACCCAGATGAGATTCTCAAAGCATCTCTGTCAATGCATCACTGACATGAGAATGACAGAGCAGGAAGGGAAAGGAGAAACCTCACCCAACCAAATGTTTCTACAGCCACACAAACTAGAACAGAGCTCCACAGCTATTTCCCAGGGTCAGCAAGTGCACAGAGCAGGCATGCATGGAATTCTAGCTCAAAAGAGGGGCCATCTTTTACTGCTTTCCCAAGCCATAGCAGAAAGCCAGATCAGAAGTGGAGTATCGTCAGTGCAGCGGCTCAATAGGCTAATCCTCCGCCTGCAGCGATGGTGCCCCGGGGTTCTAGTCCCGGTCGGGGCACAGGATTCTGTCCCGGTTGCTCCTCTTCCAGTCCAGCTCTCTGCTGTGGCCAGGGAGTGCAGTGGAGGATGGCCCAAGTCCTTGGGGCCTGCACCTGCATGGGAGACCAGGAGAAGCACCTGGCTCCTGGCTTCGGATCAGTGCGGTGCGCCGGCTGCAGTGCGCCGGCTGCAGCGGCCATTGTGGGGTGAACCAACGGAAAAGGAAGACCTTCTCTCTGTCTCTCTCTCTCTCTCTCTCTCACTGTCCACTCTGCTTGTCAAAAAAAAAAAAAGTGGAGTATCTTGGACTCGAACCAGCACCCATATGGGATACCAGCGCTTCAGACCAGGGTGTTAACCTGCTGTGCCACAGTGCTGGCCCCAATACTATTTTTTTTTTTTTTTGACAGGCAGAGTGGACAGTGAGAGAGAGAGACAGAGAGAGAAAGGTCTTCCTTTGCCGTTGGTTCACCCTCCAATGGCCGCCGCTGCAGCCGGCGCACCGCGCTGATCCTGGCAGGAGCCAGGAGCCAGGTGCTTTTCCTGGTCTCCCATGGGGTGCAGGGCCCAAGCACCTGGGCCATCCTCCACTGCACTCCCTGGCCATAGCAGAGAGCTGGCCTGGAAGAGGGGCAACCGGGACAGAATCCGGCGCCCCAACCGGGACTAGAACCCGGTGTGCCGGCGCCGCAAGGTGGAGGATTAGCCTATTGAGCCACGGCGCCGGCTCGCCCCAATACTATTAATTCTTCCAATATTTGTATACAGAATGTCTTTCCATTTGTATGTCTGTATGTTCTCTTCAATTTCTTTCACTAGTGTTTTGTAATGTTTTTGTTGTAAGCATTGATCACTTACTTCATCAAGTTTATTCATGAATAAAGATAAGTTTATTTTGGTGCAAAAAAAAAAAAAAGAGAAATCCATGTGTAGATTTTTTCACAAATCTTTTGCACCAAAATAACTTTTTTTAAAGATTTCTTTTTTGAATTTTACTTGAAAGTCAGAGTTACACAGAGAGAGAAGAAGAGGCAGAGATAGAGAGAAAGGTCTTCCATCCGCTGGTTCATTCCCCAGTTGGCCACAAAGGCCGGAGCTGTGACGATCCAAAGCCAGCAGCCAGGAGCTTCCTCCGGGTTTCCCATGTGGATATAGGAGCCCAAGGACTTGGGCCATTTCCATTGCTTTTCCAGGCCACAGCAGAAAGCTGAATCAGAAGTAGAATAGCCGGGACATGAACAAGCGCCCATATGGGATGCCGGCGCTGCTGGTGGCGGCTTTACCCACTAAGCCACAGCGCCGGCCCCTGCACTGAAATAACTTTATCTTTTAATTCCTTTCATTTTAATGTCCTCCTTTCAATCCTTTGTAACCCTTTGAACAAATTAGTGCTAGTTCTTTAAAGGTTTGGTAAAACTGCAGTGGAGCTGTCTGACCCTGGGCTTTTCTTTATTAGGAGACTTTTTGTTATGGGTTCAATCCTATCTTTCAATATTGGTCTGTTTGGGCTTCTTTATTCTTGTAGCTCTATTTTGGAAGGTTATTTGTTTCCAGAAATTTTATCCACTTCTTCTAGGGTTTCCAATTTGTTGTGGTATGGTTGTTCCTAATAGTCTCTCAAATTATCCTTTGTTTTCTTTGATATTAGTTGTAATACTTTCTTTTTCATCTGTGATTTTGTTAATTTTTGTTTTCTGTCTTTATTTCTTTGTCAGTGATGAGTTTGTACTGGGAAGACCGACCCCCAGTAACTGAGACAGGATGAAGAAAGCATCTCTTCAACAGGGTTTCCATTTCACATGTTTTTAAGATGGAAAGAGATTCTGAGCTTGTGTCAGAGGTTCTCTATTCAGTAATCCATGGTCCTCAGTGACTTGCCCTAGCACAGGGGTGGACAAACTGCCTCATAGCCATATCTTGGCCTATATTTATGTGACTTTGGGGCTAAAAAGGACTTTATAAATAACTGAAAAATACAGATAAGGATAATATTTCATACATGACTTGTGAAAATGATATGAAATATGAATTTTAAGGGATAATTAAGGATTTATTCAAACATATTGACACTCATTCATTTATGTATTATCTATTGCTGCTTTTTATTATCACAGTAGAGTTGAGTGGTTGCAACAGAGACCACACAGCCCACAAAGCTTCAAACACATACTGTTTGATCTTTGGATAACCTTTTGCTGAGTCCTGCCCTAAGGAGTCATTATTATTACTTTATTAAATTTGCAAGTGGAAATTCTTTAGCTGTGTCGTAAATACCTCAGCTAATTGTGAAGGCTCAAGTATGCAATGAGATGGACAACAGGCTACCGCCTTTAAGGGTCACATTTTCATCACATCCTGTACTTTCTCAAATACCTTTGTGTGAACTACTTCTCTAGGCCTACTGATATTCCGAATATTTTAATGTGTAAAACATATAGTGTGCCCTCCTAGGTACTTGGTATGTACTAGTCTATCTTATAAGAAAGGTACAATCGTTTTCTCCACATCTATGGTAGAGAGACTGAAACACAGGAAATCTAGTGGTATACCTGAGGCCAAATAGCTAGTGAGTGGAGGGAGCAGGACTTGAAACCAGACAGTGGAATTTACAATTCCATATTCTTCCCTCCTTTTCCACACTGCGTCTCTTGAGACGTCTGGTTTTGAGACCATTATGCCCGTTTTAACACAGATTAGGTAACAGAGACATAAACATTTGGTAATTGGCTCATATGACAATTCAAATTAGCAACAGAACCCACATCTGAGTATTTCGGCTACCCCCACTGCCTTCAGAAGTTGGGTTTCAGATTGAAAAATCTATTTCTATATTGATGGGAAGAAAGGACATAACTCTTGAACTCTGCTATTACCTTTGGTCTCTGCAGCAAATTGCTATTGCAGCAGGGTGTAAAACCACCACCTCGGCTGTCATGGTTCACTGCCTGCGCCAGAAGACAGGATGAGCTCTCGGAGACAGCACTGAAAATGGTAGGAGAATGTGTCCTGTGGAGCACACCCTGTGTGCTTCCCCCTAGGGCTCGTCCTTGCAGCTGTCCTCATGTCCCAGAAAAATCAACCAGGGATTCTTTCTCACCTCCTAGGATTACTGTCAGCTTCTATATCTGAGTGGGGGATTTCACTTTTCCTTTTTTTAAAATTGTGAAATGTCTTAAATGTCAAAAAGAAGGTCCAAAAGTAACATGGTGAAAACCACTCAGTATTGTCAAAACATATTTTGCTATTCTTGTTTTCAGGTATATTTTTATGAAACTAAATTTCCCCATTCCAGAAATAAGCGCCATCCTGAATTTGGGTGATGAGGATATTAGGTACAAAGATTTTAGAAAGTTGTCACAATTTATCTTGATTGAGTAGATATCTAAATTATAACTATGGCTTGGATAGTATTTGTGTGTGTTCCCAAGGGCTCATGTATATGGAAGATTATCCTCAGGGTGGTGGTGTTGGGAGATGATGAAGAACCTCTCAGAGGTGGGGTCTAGGGGAAGTCCTTAGGTGATTGGGGCAGCGTCCCTCAGAAAGGGTTAAGATAGCTCTTGTGCCGGCGCCGCGGCTCACTAGGCTAATTCTCCGCCTTGTGGCGCTGGCACACCGGGTTCTAGTCCCGGTCAGGGCGCCGGATTCTGTCCTGGTTGCCCCTCTTCCAGGCCAGCTCTCTGCTGTGGCCAGGGAGTGCAGTGGAGGATGGCCCAAGTACTTGGGCCCTGCACCCCATGGGAGACCAGGATAAGCACCTGGCTCCTGGCTTCGGATCAGTGCGGTGCACCGGTTGCAGCGCGCCGGCCGCGGCGGCCATTGGAGGGTGAACCAACGGCAAAGGAAGACCTTTCTCTGTCTCTCTCTCTCACTGTCCACTCTGCCTGTCAAAAAAAAAAAAAGACAAATGTCCCTTCCTACATCTGGGACAGATGCCATTCAGCCATAAATCGGTACTCTGGAGTCATATTCAGGAATGTGCAGTGGGCAATGTGGCCTGTATTGGCAAGGTTGCTGGGGTCTACCTCTGCAGACCTGGGAGAAAGCTTTTGCACCTTCCCCTGTAGGTGAGAGACTTCTTTATTTTCAGGTAACAACAGTAGTCTGCTTCTGTTGTCATAATAAATTACTTGAGGTTGACTACTTCATAAAGAAAGAGCTTTGTTTAGCTCACTGGTCTGGCGATTGGAGAGGAGGAAGCCAGAATCTGCTCGGCTCTGTGAGGGTATCATGGTAGATGGCCTCAGAGTGGCGAGAATGTGTGCAGAAGAGATCATGTGAGGAGACAGGAAGCCACAGACCAGGCAGGGTCTGGGTTTGCTATTTTTATAAAAAAACCATTTTCCAAAAAATAAGCTTGTCCTGGGAAAACACTATTATTCTATTCCCAAGGTGATACTCCTTAGGGCCTAATGATCTCTCACTGGATCCCATTACTTAAACGTTCCCCCAGCTGTCAACATTGTTATACTGGGACCACGCCTCCTGCACATGAACCTCAAGGGGAGACACTCAATCCAGTTGCACACTAATCCACAGCAGCAATGATGTGAAAAGAGATGAGCTTGTCTCCCTCCATTCTCTCTCTCTCTCTTTTTATTCACCTTTATAAAAGTGAAGCTCTATTTACCTACTTTACTGGACTTTTTATTTATGTGCAGCAACTTATTCAACAACACTTTTGATGTATAAGTTTAAGTTGGATTTCTGATAGTACATACAATACAATCCTGATTGAAATAATTCCCATTATTTTTTGAAGATTTATTTATTGACTTGAGAGGCGGTATAAAGACAGAGCAAGAGAGAGATATCTTCCATCCACTGGCTCACTCCCCAAATGGCCACAGTGGTGGAGCTTGGTTGATTTGAAACCAGGAGCCAGGAGCCAGGAGCTTCCTCCAGGTCTCCCATGTGGGTTCAGGGGCCCAAGTATGTGTGCCAGCCTACACTTCTTCCCCAGGCCATTAGTAGAAGTGGATCAGAA